>NW_028141173.1:7789944-7820712 GCF_030444845.1 Prenolepis imparis
CAGTGGTATCAACGCAGAGTACTGCTCTGTTTTAAATAATAAATATATAACAGGCACAAATGTTATCGGTTAATTATAATTTTCTTTTCATAAATATGACATTTAATGTATAACATATGTTATATAATAGTTATATCTTACATAGCAAATGTTTAATTTAATTAAATTTTAATAATAAAATAAATTGTAAAAATAAATTAATTAAAAAATGTTTAATATAATTATTTATATGAGAATTAAATTCTTGCTTTGTTTTAAATGAATAGAAAGTAAATGGATAATTTTTCATTTATCCTATTGAATCAGTTTAAAACTGATAGAAATATACTTTTGATCTTTTATTAATAGCCATGACTTGCAGACTTTATATGTATTTTTTAATGGAAATTTGATTGCGAGAAAATACGTCGCATAGCGATAAGCGAAGAAACTATTAAATATAACTGCAAAATGCAGATTCTGTTCTCACCGCCTAGCGGCTCCCACTTACGCTCGAGACCTTAGCAACTACGGTTATCGGGCCACGCGTTGCTAAGGTCTCGAGCGTAAGTGGGGGCCGCTAAGCGGTGAGCCTCGGAAATCGGCCGAAAAGTGCAAAACGTGGACAGCTCTGATTTAAAATATTCAATTTTATCATTTATATGTTCAAATGGCAAGGAATTGCAGGTCCTGCTCGATTTCGGCCGCCAATCTGCAGTTAGATTGTATTTAACAGATCTGCTTGGTTTCTGCCACCAATCTGCCATCAAACATATTGTGCAGATCTGCTCGGTTTCTGCCGTCCATCTGCTGTCATGTTATGTCAGCAGAATCTGCTGACAAAACACAAGCTCAATGCGCAGTTGATGTCAATCTGCCGCAATACTCTGATTGAATTTGTTGCCAATCTGTCGACATACTGCTAACATTTTGCTTACTGGGTATTTACTAAAAATGAAAAACTCATTTTCGAGGAGTTTTAACCCCTAAACGTTGAGATAAGTACTTAAAAAAATATGGGTATAATATTTTTTTATGCTTTACAACATATTCAAAGCGCATCAAAATCGGTGAAGGACACTTTCAACCGTTCCCTTGTTAGATAAACATATGTTTTAACAGGGTAGTTGTAGTAGATTAATCGACCAAACTAGCCAATAAATTTTGTTTATTTAATTCAAGTTACGACGTTTCGACCATATGGTTGTGGTCCTTTTCAAGTATAAACTGAAATAATAATTAAATTTAAATTTAAACGGTTTGATTTCAAAAAACGGTAATATAATGGATTTGCTGTAACACTTTGAGTACATACGTTCTTGTTGAAAAACACCCCAGTGAGAAATGGTGGTCGAATCGATGTCGATTCGACGTCGAATCAACGTCAATTTGGTCGAATTGATGTTGAATTGACGTCGATTCGACCAATCATTTCTCCCTGGGACTTTACATATTTTAGTTACGAAATAATTAACATCTTGTCAAATTAAAAAAAAAAAAGAGAGAAACATTGTATCAATATGAGATTTTGTCAATAACTGAAATATTAAAATAGGAACACAGCTAAACGACCTTTATTATTTTGTCATAGATTTTATTTAAACTATCCGTGTCCTTTTGTAGGTTGATTGTATTATTGAATTTTTTAATATACAACATTTCCGCAATTTCTCTCTTTCTCACATATTTTTCATTATGTAATATATTAGATATAAATTAGGAAATAGAAAGGCTATTCGAGCCATACGCGGATGTCGGTGCGTCGATTCCAACGAAAATTAATTTTTCGTTGAAATTAACTAATTGTGCACGGGGCACGAATTTTTGCTTGGTACACCACCAAGACTTTTATTTGGGAATAAATCCATACTAGATTTTTAATTCCCTTATTACCCTCTAACCCCCCTACAGAATTATAGGCGAGAAAAATATAGATCCGAAAGTCGCTGAATCGGGAATCGAACCCGAGACCTTTCGCTTGCCGGGCGACTGCTCTCACCATCTGAGCTATTCAGACCCTTCGACTCTATACTTCTCTCTGCCTTGATAAATATTTGTAAATAACGCCTTATTCAGCCGGCGTGAATTAAACACTAAGAATATAAAGGCTCTCTATATATCAAATATAAATTAGGAAATAGAAAGGCTATTATAATTATATTATATAGGCTATTATAATAAGGCCGGCTGAATAAGGTGTTATTTACAAATATTTATCAAGGCAGAGAGAAGTATAGAGTCGAAGGGTCTGAATAGCTCAGATGGTGAGAGCAGTCGCCCGGCAAGCGAAAGGTCTCGGGTTCGATTCCCGATTCAGCGACTTTCGGATCTATATTTTTCTCGCCTATAATTCTGTAGGGGGGTTAGAGGGTAATAAGGGAATTAAAAATCTAGTATGGATTTATTCCCAAATAAAAGACTTGGTGGTGTACCAAGCAAAAATTCGTGCCCCGTGCACAATTAGTTAATTTCAACGAAAAATTAATTTTCGTTGGAATCGACGCACCGACATCCGCGTATGGCTCGAATAGCCTTTCTATTTCCTAATTTATATTTGATATATAGAGAGCTTTTATATTCTTAATGTAATATATTAGGTTTTGTCCAATCAAATTCATGTCCAAATTCCAACTTATGTTTACTTATAACGGAATGATTAGTTTCATGCAATTTTATATTAAAATGCTCTTTCACTCGAGTACGTAAATCCCTTTTTGTTTGGCCAATATATGACGCATTACAATTTTTGCAATCTAATTTATATACAACGTTAGTTCTGTGATCTTTATGTAAACTATCTTTACCACGTTTAATTAATATATTTAGTTTTTTGGTTATTTTATAGACAACGTTAAAGCCTGTACTACGCAAAACACGGCATAAATCATAGCTCACATCTTTAGTATAAGGCAATGAAATAAAGGAGGTCCTGTCAAGTTGTCCACGATTCACATCACTATTATCATTGTGGTTACGATTTTTTAGTAAATTAATTCTTTTTTGTATATGTCGTTTGATGATGTGTTCGGGGAAACAATTATTAAGTAAAATCTCATTCACTATATCGATGTTTTTACGATGGAAAATGTCGCTAGATAGTAGGATAGCATGGTCCACGAGATTATAAATAGTATTAATATTAAAATATTAGTATTAATATTATTTCAAAGGGTGGTTCGAATAGAAGTTTATATATCTTCCAGAACATGTAGGTTTCCTATACCAGTTAGTAATGAGTCTATTGTCAGAACGAATGATCGTTGTATTTAATACCGTCTTCTATTAGGAAAAACTTGCTAGCACTGGCAGCACTGAGTGTTTGAAGCGTACTTCATTGGTAATATTAGTAAACATATTTTAAGTGCTGCACATTTCATTGGGAATGCAAAATGCTCTCAGTGCGCACTGAGTGCAGTAAAAGTGGCCCCGAGTTTGAAGGCCGGGGCCACTTCAGTATTATACTGTTTGAATTTAAACTGTCACTGTTATTGTGACAAGAAATATTAAATATTTTATAATTTAAATATTAAATATTTTATAATTTAAATATTAAATATTTAAATATATTTATATTAAATATTTTATAATTATTAAATATTAAATATTTTTCTCAAAACTGAGTTCAAAAGACATATTTCATTGAGTATGCAAAACTAGCTAAAACTGGTGGCGTTTCATGTAACGCCGACAAAAAACTCAAAAATTAACGGACACTGAGTGCCAGCGAGTTTTTCCCAATAGAAGACGCTATAAGAAACTAATGGAAGGACTGACTTCAATTTCATATGTCAAATTCAAGCGTTGGTGGTAGTTATTAAAAGTCATTAATATCTCATCTATTTTTGTACGTGGCAGTATGGCAAAAATATCATCTACATATCTATAATATATGGGGACCGTGAAACTTAACGAACCCAAACATTGTGTCTCCAAATCATCCATCACAATATCTGCTAGGATAGGTGATAAAGGAGAACCCATTGGGCTGCCAAATATTTGTTCATAAAACTGACCATTGAAGCTGAAACTAGTTGAGTCTAAAATCAATTCTATTGCATGTAAAAATTGAGCTAAATTGAAATTAGTGTTCTTAGAATGTCATTCCAACGTTTTTTAATGCCATTTAAGACTAACTCTTTAGGAATATTTGTAAATAATGAACTAACATCTAGAGATATCATTATATCATTATCATTAATAAAAGTATCTTTAATATTTTTAACAAAGGACCAACTATCCTTGACATGTGATTTTGGTTTTTTGATTGAACTATTTTAATATTTCAGTTATTGACAAAATCTCATATTGATACAATGTTTCTCTCTTTTTTTTTTTTAATTTGACAAAATGTTAATTATTTCGTAACTAAAATATGTAAAGTGTTTTTCAACAAGAACGTATGTACTCAAAGTGTTACAGCAAATCCATTATATTACTGTTTTTTGAAATCAAACCGTTTAAATTTAAATTTAATTATTATTTCAGTTTATACTTGAAAAGGACCACAACCATATGGTCGAAACGTCGTAACTTGTATTAAATAAACAAAATTTATTGGCTAGTTTGGTCGATTAATTTACAACTACCCTGTTGATTAATGTACTAGCGATATAAAAATAACTCATCATATATTTTAAGTTATTGTAAATTTATATTATAGTCTATATTCAGAACGCGCTTATAACAATGTTAGCATGCTGACAAGTCGAGATATTAGCGCGCATTCAAAATGCAATGATAGCAGCACTTTGTTAGGGAAAATCGATAATCACGCGTATTTAGAGCGAAATTCCTATTCAAAAACATTAATAAAGCCAAATAGCACGGTAACATGTCAATACAACAACGTGTGGTAAAAGTGATAGGAGCATGTAATAAGCGAACTACTAACGTTTCTGTCACATTTAAAAGAAAATGGAGTATATTCGTATACGAAATACGGGAAGTGAGAGATATTAGACAATTATAAGAAAGAAGACCGCAAGTTTTTGTGACAAAGTTGATCCGTTTGAAATATTTAATAATATTGAATTTCGAAATTGTTACAGACCGTCAAAAGAAGCAGTGCGGTTCATTATAAGATTTAGTCGAGCAGAGATTATCTTCTCAGGCTGGGCATGTAAAGGATGTATCACCGGCGTTAAAAATGCTGATCGCCTTAAGATTTTACGCCAAAGAATGCTACCAGACGAAATTAGGTTTGTATTATTTAATATTTGTATAGATTAAGTAAAAAATATATAACTAAACTCAACTATGTAAAATTAAATAACTTTATTCATGTAGAATATGTAATAATAATTAATAATATATACAAAATTATTAATAATAATATATTAAGAATAAATATTTTATTATTGATAATTTTGTATATATATTAAAATAAATATTAATATATTTCTTATTACATATATAACAATAATTTTTTTATCATTCATTATTATTATTTCAGGTGATCTATGGAGTGTCGCAATCGATAATATCCACATTTTGTGCGCTTTCCTAATACAATAGAAACTTTGCAAACAAAATTTTACAACATAACTTGTTTTCCACAAGTGGTGGGATGCATTGATTGTATTTATGTACGTATAAAGTGCCTCAGCCAGGAACAAGCTATGTTGTACATACATGAATCGAAAAGGTTTCTATTCCATAAATGTGTAAGTAGTTTGCGATGCATAACGTCGAATTTTCGATATTGTTGCCAGATGGAGAGGTAGTGCTCATGACGCTCGGATATAAGATTTTGAGGGAGAAGTTTGAGATAATTATAACAATATATAGATTTTATATAATTTATTATAATTACATGAATACTTATAATAAATATTTGAATATATTTAAAAAATACTTATTTTTAAGACAAGAAATTCATATCTGTTATTTATATTACAGGAACGCAGAATGACAGGGATATTGTTAGGAGATGCTGGTTATTCTTGCAGATCATATCTCCATTTCTACATTCTCAAACTCTTACTGAGGTTAGATACAATTGAGCCCATATCCGTGCTATTGGAAGATGTTTTGGCGAGTGGAAAGGAATGTTTAGAGTATTACGGAATGACATGCAGCTAAATCTAAGAACAGCAAAGGTTGCAATAATTGCTACGGCAGTTCTCTTTAACAAGGAAACAATTTGACAACTTCAAATATGGTAAGCATCTTAATCTAGACACTTCTTAAGTAAAACATTAACTAACAATAATATTGCATCAATGTTATAATTTCTTACTCAGTAATGTAAATGCAATGACATGTAATGTAATGATATGTTGTTATAGAACCGCATGATGAAGAGAACTATATAATGATAATGAAGAAGAAGAACCTTGTTTCATAAGCAGTCGCACGATTTGACACAGAATTCCGAGTGGATTTTGCATAACGGCATTTAAGTTGATAACTTCTTGTAGACAAGATCATATTCTTGTAACAGTTGAGTTGCAACTGTTTGGAAGTTATCTTTCTTCATTAAGATATCATGACTCGTCTCAATGCTGATTTTGAACGTAATTATTTTATATTTTATTATTTTATATTTTTTGTAGAACTTACTGTCAAAACTCCTGACTTCCCAATAAATCATGCACTTTTTTATAAAATTATTTTATTATTTCTTTACATCTCATACTTTCTGTATATAAATATAAAAGAAATTCCAATCTTCAAAATAATAAAATCCATTAAAAACTTACAAGACTGTTGTGCCCGTAGCCGTGAGGAAAGGGATTTGTCGGGATCTTGACGCCCAAAGGATTAGAGTCCATGCACAAGTAGAGACACTCCGTACTTTTCGTAAAATGAGGTTTATATAGAGATTTTGCAGTTACAACATACGCGTGCGATACGTACAGGCGGGTTGACTATGAGAAGCGATCGAATCATCTTCTCGCGATCGTCTGATATAGTGATTAATTCGGGAAGGAAGGAGTGCGGCGACCCTGACTGAGTCACGTCTCTGAGTCTCTTTAGCTTTCTTGCTTCATCAGCTTCCTCAAATCTGCTTGTGACTTACTTTTTATCTGTCACGTTCGTTCTCTTTTCTGTTGCTTTCTTTTATTGCTTAATTAAACTTTATTAATCTTTCTTAATCTTTTGCTTGCTCTCTTTTCTTACGTTTAATATTTATATAATTTTGTAATATTTTAGGTAATCGGTCGGGTTACGACATACTATTTTGGAAAAAAGATCATTATGCTTAAACATTGTTTTCAATGTGCACGATCACTTGAAGAAAGATTGCGGACAGAATATCATGAATCTAATAACACAGTTTAATGTAAAAAAATGCTATAAAAAAAAACAGGCTAATACCAAGTTTTAGAACTCAAACGTGCAATCGTAACAGTAACGAAGACGATATGCGCATAACTGTGCCACAGTATATACAGTAGCGCAACTTATTGAAATTTATGATGCCCAAAATGGAGTGCGCATGCACGAAGTCAGCGAGTAAATACAGTACCGCCATCTGAACTTTCATCTCACTTTCTCTTTCTTTGTTTACGCTCTCTCTTGTTCACTCTCAGCATTTAAATGGTCGTGAAAACACATGTTTTTATTGACAAGTTTGAGTGCAGAGTTAAATTACAAATAGTAAGAAAATAGTTGCAAAGTAGTGAAAGTGAAGTACAAGTAAAATTTGTGAAAATAAAATAGTGGAAAGCTGATTGAAGCATATCCTTATTATCCTTAGTATCCTTAGAGGAAATAGTCAACCTATAAAAACATTTATATAGATTTTCTATTTTTTCGTAGGAAGCACTTTGATCTTAGCTTTTTGTTTCAGATATATTGCTGGAGCGTTTTTAAATATTAAAAAATGAATAGAAAAGGAAAACAATGGTGTGCTGCGCAATGTATGAACATTAATGTGGAAAACGACACTTTTAGATTTCCTAAGGAACATGATAGATATGATGTACTTTTATTTATAATTTCTAAAAAATGTATTTTAATAATTACCGACATTTATTCTTGTATAAATATTATATGTAAAGTTTTTAAAATTAATGTATAATGTATTAATTATATATAATTAATGTATAATGTATACATTTTTAATATTATTAATTGTTATTATTACACATATAGGTGGTTGCAATGGATAAGAGCATCCAATAGACTGGATTTGGAATAAAAAAGTCCAAATTATGCATATAATAATTGTACCTTATGTCACCTGCACTTTAAAGAAAAATGTTTAGAAGAAAGACTACATTTCGCATACATCTAGATGCAGTTCCGACTTCATTTTGGTTTTGAGTAAGTTTTTATTTATAATTTTCTTTATTTTTTTGTTAGCAGTTTAGTTTTAATAAAGATATAATATATGAAAACATCAAATAATTGTAGTAATGTTTTAATAAAACAAATAGTACAAAAAATAATAAGCTATTTTTTTATTTAGGAATAATTTTTAAAATTAAAAAATTTAGTATGTATCATTTTTTTAGAAATACAAAAGCAGAGGTAAAAATCCAGGAAGCAGAAATACAAGCAGAAGCAGAAATACAAAGAAAAGCGTAAGCACAAGCAAGAGCAGAAATACAAGGAGAAGCGGAAACACAAGCAAAAGCAGAAATACAAGGAGAAGCAGAAACATAAGCAGCAGAAATATAAGGAGAAATACAAGGAGGAAGAAATGTTGCAGTTAAACAAAAAGAAACATCTCAGTAAATAAAATTTAAATATATTATTAGCTTTTTTCTAATAATAAAATATTTTGTTTTATAATAACAATATTATTATAATATATGCATTTTTTGTTGAAATATATGTGCAGAAATAGAGCCCACTGCATCAATAAGAGAAGAGAACCAACAAGAGGAGAACGAAAAAAGGTAACAATAATTATGAAACACTTCAGGCAGTACAAATGTCTTTTGTTCTAGATATCTTTAAAACATTTGTATTATCTTTTTGTTTGTATATTTATTTCTATATAATTTTAATATTGTTTTTATTTGTGAAACTGATTTTTCTAGCAAATTTTTTTATTGTTTCTAATATCAATATATTTAGGTATGTTATAGAGCACGTTCAGCAGTGAGCATTCAGCCGAAATTAAAGGATAATAGTCCGCGAAAGAAGAAACTGCAATTAAAAATCATAAATTTAAGGAAGCAAAACAAGAAATTGCAACAAACAGTTCGATGGCTGAGAAAAAACTGGAGCAGCAGAAGAAAATTACATTAGTAGAAGAAGAAAGTGACATAAGCAACATTCGCAAATTAAGGGTCGGCAGGAGACATGGTGGAGACCTCCAGCGGCCGGCCGGGAACTACGGATTCGTATATTCCAAATTTTAGCCAAAATACTGAATGAATCTCATTAAATTTACGATATTCTTAATCAGTAAGCTCGACTGTAATCCGCCAAAGAGCTATTTTATTAAAAAAAGGTGAAAATAAAATTTTTTAATAAACTTGGGGAAATGTGCAGCTAGCAACGGGTAAGGTTGGGTTAGCCGCGAGTCCGTATTTAATTTATTATAAATTTTTAAAAGCAAAAATGAAAAATCCGGCTCTTTAGCGGATTATATTATTATATAAAGAATATATAAAAAAAATTTCACGAAGCTGTGTAACTTATTTGATGAGAAATCTGGACAATACGATTCTCACTAGATCTAAGGAACTGGGGAAATTTTCGTGGTAACATACTGACAGCTTGACAAGGAGAGAGATAATCGTTCTGTCTTTGTCTCTCTTGCATTACGTATGTAGTAGCGTCCATGTAGGCACAAATACTAATATGTTGAGCACACGGATGCGATTATTGAAAGATAATGTCAACAAGAACCGGCTATCGTATTACCTTTGTTTCTCTGTATATGTAAAACGAGGATAACGCGATATCTTAGATCTTGCTCCTAACAATATCTTCCAATAATTGTATCTTATTGTATGCCGTATCTCGCATATATTATGTATCTCGAATTATAGAATAATGATTTATTAAATATTAAAATATATATATTTTTTAAAGATTATTATATATGTATAATTTAGAAAGAATATTTAAAATATTTATAAGTTTATATATATATGTATATATATATATGTATATATATATATATATGATTGACAAGTATGTGTTATCTTGATTTCATTTCGATTATATATTGATGTTACTGTATGAAAATATCAGCTGCATAAAAAATAATATAAAGAACTTATGAATAACATATAAATAGCTCAATGCAAGGTGTTCGGTCTATCACCCTGAAAACTCGAGTTCAAGTCTATCGATATATATTTTTTTTATATTTATTATTATTGGAATATATAGAAATTATTAATTAAAGGCGATACTTAAGAATTTTTAAATATTGAAAATATTTCAATAATTTTACAACTACAAACACATTGTATATATAAATGCAAAAAATTCGGTAAATAAATTAATCCAGTAATAAATCTATCTCTCTAAATCAGTAATTAATATATATATATATATATATATATTAGTTATTGATTTATTACAGGATACATTAATTTATTCACGGAATTATTTTGCATTTTTATGTATATGATAGTTGTAAAATAATTGATATTTTCAATATTTAAAAATTCTTAAAGTTAATCGCCTTTAAAAATAATTTTTATATACCATACCATCATTTATTGCATATCCCCTCAGGGTTTACAAGGCGCTTTTTTCCAAAGGAGCGTTCCCGAACCTTTTTACAATACACTTCTCCCATCTCTTTCTTATCCTGGCCATCGGCGACCTTACAATTTTTAAATACAATCCATATATATATACTATACACTATACCACATTCAGCCACCCGTCTTCCAACACTCCTTCTTCCTCCATATCTCCCAGCAATCCTCCATCTCCTTCTTCCAATACTCCCCCTGGCTCCATTCTCCTCTCCAGCCTTTTCTCAAATTGTCCTTCCTTCCATCCTCCTTCTTTCTCCCAGCAATCCTCCATCTCCACTACTCATCTCATCCTGCTCTCCCCCCTTTCTTCAACATCATTGTCTCCCTTCTTCCACCGGTACCCGAGCAGGCATATGGGGTGTGTTGGTTCGAACTGGATTCGAACCCGGGACCTTCCGCATGCCAGCCAGATACTGAGCATGCGGAGCCACTTTTCACCTCATAATTTTTATATATTCTAATATATTATAAAAAAAAAAAAAAATCATATCGATAGACTTGAACTTGAGTCTTCAGGGTGACAGACCGAACACCTTGCATTGAGCTATTTATAATATGTTACTCATCGTATGTTCTTTACATCACGATTTATATGGAGCAAGTATTCTTATACAGTAACATCAATATAATCAAAAAGTAATTAAGTAATACATATTTGTTAGCCTATAAATCTACAATTGCCACTACATATTAGACAAGAATTAATACTCGTTCTCTCCTTGTCTCTTTATCGCGCTGACGATACATAAAATATCGATAAAAAAGTAGAAGTGAAAAAGCAATAAATTGCCAAGTCTAATAAGCGCCCGTGTCTTACATGTTGTATATTAGTTCACTCTGCGAATTATTATTTTATCATTATTATTTATCATTGTACAATTTGGAGACATATATATAAATTTTTGATACTATTTGTTATATATACGCACATATGTGCATAAGCATATATAAAATTTACAAAAAGTGGGTGCTTATTAGCCTTGCTACATTCCTGCCTTCTGCTACGGAAGGCCAGAAAGCATTTTCAGGCCGTATCTCGCGTGTAGCATGTCACGTAATTAGCACGGTAGAGGAACAAGGATAACGTGATAATCGATCCTTGTCTCTCTACCGTGCGTCCGCGTGAGCAATGCAATGGTGTGTGTACGTGTACAGACATACACCACTACATAAAGTCTGGGAATTAGTTTCTCAGCGTTGGCAACACTGAAACCGGAGTTTCGCGTTGTCACCGCGCGAGGTCTCCAACATCAATTCGGAGTTTGCCTGGGTCTCCTGCCGACCCTTAAGCCGTAAATTATTTTCTGGTAATTTCTAAAAATTATTAATTGCACAGATCAATGCTCTGACAAAAAATAAACATGGAAGATGATATGATAATGATTTAAAAAAAAATTTAGTAAAAGAATTTGCTTTGCCTTCAGTGTGTTCGCTTCAATTATTTACGTAATCCTGGAATATTATGCCCGAAACTAATGAAAAAATTTTTAACGCTATAACTTTGAAGTTAAAAGCATTAGTGCCAATAAAAAAGCATTGTATATTATGCGTGGATAAAATGAGTTTAAAAACTCATTTATTTTATAATATATCACGGGATAAAATAATAGATATTTGAGGATACGGATTATGAAAAATGGTCTAAACTTGCAAAAAGTGCATTAGTTGTAATGGCACTTAGTATTGCAGGAAATTGGAAGCTTCCTGTTTGTTATTGCTTTGTAGAAACAATATGTCAGAGCAACGTTCTAAAAAATATAATATTTAATATTATATTGCATATTGCACTATATTGCACGCTTTAGTAACAAATATGGGTCTAATTTTATGCAGCTATCTCGTGAATTAGGCATTTCGACACAAATTCATCTTTCTTAGTAGATAAAGAGAAAGTATTTTATATTTTTGATACTCCTCATTTAATAAAAGCAACGCGTAACAATTTATTAAAATATGATTTTGAATTTAAAAATAAAAAAGCTTCATGGGCTCACATTGTTGAATTTTACAATAGAATAAGCAATAAATGAAAATGGCTCCAAAATTATCTAAATGTCATATTCAACCGAATAATTTTCAAAGAATGAAATATGCCGTGCAAATATTTAGTAATCGAGTAGCTGCTGGCATGTGCACGCAAATGTCTTGTACGGATATCTTCCAAATGAAACAGTTGGCACTATAGATTTAATAGATCGTTTTAATAGACCAAATTATTTGATATTTCAAATTCTTCTCATGTTATCCAAAGGAATATGGGAAAGTTTATACCGGAACTAAAAAACAAATTAAATTTTTAGAACAAATGTTATTTTTTTAAAAATATATTAATGTTATAAATGGCAACGGTTTGCATAAAAGTCAAATGCTTTGACTCCTGGCAGATCACAATTAGAAGCATAATGTAATTATGGGATAAATTAAAATCTTATGATTTTCCTTTCTTACAAACATGCAGAATTAATCAGGATTGCATAGAAAATTTCTTTGGCACTGTAAGGCAACAAGGTGGCAATTGTATGAATCCGACACCTATACAGTTTCTGCTTTTAAAAAACTTTTTATTGTAAAATTTTTACAATATTCTCAGAAGCACAGAATTGTACGGAAGATAGAGATCAAATGTTAAAAATGTTTTTAGAACGCCATATTTAAATAAATGTACAGAAATTATTCCATCTCCAGCATTCAAAATTTTACATATTTCAAATCATGATTATTATGCTATGGATCTGTCAGGAAAATGCATTTAAATATGTATGCGAGTATTTAATAAATAAATGTACAGAAATTTATGCATGTACAGAATATGTAAATGAAAATAAGACTTTAGATAATACTACTTTATATTGTTCTTTTAGAGCTTACATTAATGAACAAGATAATGAATTTAGAAATTTACATGTCGCAAATAACAATTTTTGTTCTTATATACATAAATTAGAAAAATATTTGTGACAAATTTTGAAAATAATTGTTTTAAAAAGAATATTGGTGGCTATTTATTTCAACTTGAGCAAACTATTGTTTTTGAACCGCCATGTCCAAATTTTCCTGTGGATTTTTTGATAAAACTTTTTTTACGTATGCGTATTTATTATACATTATATATATATATCTGAATATAATAAAACTATAAATAGAAGAAATAACTGGAACTTTTAAATATTTTACATCTGTAAATTTTATTACACTATTTAATAATTCTTATTATATTTATAGTCTTATTTTTTATAAAATATTTATGTGTTATTTTATTTATGCTATCATCTTTATGTGTGTTGTTTGATTCTTCCTATTGCATGCCTATTGTTTTATATATTTTTATTTGATAAGATAGCATGCGTTCAATTTTATATGTTGTGTGTTATATATAGTTTATTAAAAGTGCTTATTAATATACATATAATATGGTTTATAATCTTTAATTACTATTTCTCTAGGATTTAAGAAGCAAGCAAAATAAAAAATTGGAGACAAACATTAAATTTACATTGTAATTGCAAAAAGACAAGCTTTTCTCTTTCTTTTTTTTCTCTATGTCTTTTATTCATGCTAAGGTGGATCGAGTAGCTGAGATATGGATAATTGATAGAGTTAAAGAAGAAGGAGTTAAGTTTCCAATTTGCGACCTATATAAATAATTTAATTATATAATATTGGATTTATTATACAATATAATATTATAGTTTTATAAGTCTGTAAGTTTATAAATTTTGTGCGTTTAAGAAACTATTATAATTGTAGATTAATTCTTGTATATATTTAAATCGTCCGTATAGCTTGACGCTCAGCCGGCTCAGCAGATGGCGGCTAGCTTTGAACATAGAAGAGGACAGATATATATCTTTTGTTCTCTATTTTCTTTCGATAGATATAGAGTTACGAATTTTAAATAAATATGGAATACTAGCGATGGCGAGTCGCATGCGATCCAATATGCGACAAAAAAAAATAAAATATAAAAAATATATTTAATATTATAAAATAATATTAAAAGAAGAAATATATTTTAAATATAAAGTAAATAATTTACATATATTTAAAATTTTAATTAAAAACAATTATTAATTAATAATAATTATAATTAATAATTATAAGTATATTTTAGATGTAAAAATCTACTCTTAGCCAATATATACGCTTTTCTATTAAAAAAGATTTCTTATTTTTAAAGAAATAATTGTAATAAAATAATATTTTAATTTATAAATATTGTTGAAGATTTTATTCTTTTTATTCTCTATTTTGTACTATATAATTGTAGGATATTTTTATCTTTATTGCGATTATATTTTATATGTTATTATGTTCTGCCGATATTCCTATTTTGACTCGCAAACAAGGTCGGTCAAACGCGCTGTTATATATATATTTTAACTGTCGAGCCGGTAATGTTTATCGTCTGTATATTTGTATTGTATTTGTCTTTTGTCTGGCGAGATAGATTTCGACATGGTAATAATAAGTCAGTCGTTGAAAGTTATCGAACCGAAAAGAAAGCGAAACGAGACGATTGCGCGAGAATATCGAGAGAGACGCGATCTTTTATCCAGATTCGAGACCTTTTTGTATCAACTAATTAAACATCTTTAATAAAGTAATTATATTATACATCTAAATTAAAATTACTGAATAAACAAATAAATTCCTACAAAATGTACGACATACATATTGTTGGTCAACGGAAACAGCGAGAAGGTGGTTTCTTCCGTCAAAAAATTTAAAATATAGTATATTGGGAAATGTCAACATTATTAATACAAATATTATTAATTTAATGTCATAATAAACCTTGTTCATAAAATATTAATATGAATAAATAAATATTAAAATAATAAACTAAATAAAAAAAAAAAATAAATAAATATAAATAAACACTAAGAATTTAAAGGCTCTTCTATATTAAATATAAATTAAGAATTAAATTGGCTATAAGAGCCGTACGCGGATTTCGGTGCGTTGATTCCAACGAAATTTAATTTTTCGTTGATCCCTTCTGACTCCTCTAAAGAAATGTAGGCGAGAAAAATATTGGTCCGAAAAGTCGCTGAATCGGGAATCGAACCCGAGTCTTTCGCTTGCCGGGCGACTGCTCTTATCTCTAAGCTATTCAGACTCTTCGAAACAATACTTTTCTCCTTCGCCTTTGTATAACTATTTTGTAAATAACGCCTTTTTCAGCCGGCGTAAACTAAACACTAAGAATTTAAAGGCTCTTCTATATTAAATATAAATTAAGAATTAAATTGGCTATAATACCAAGCAAAAATTCGTGCCCCGTGCACAAATATTTAATTCCAACGAAAAATTAAATTTCGTTGGAATGAACGCACCGAAATCCGCGTATGGCTCTTATAGCCAATTTAATTCTTAATTTATATTTAATATAGAAGAGCCTTTAAATTCTTAGTGTTTAGTTTATGCCGGCTGAAAAAGGCGTTATTTACAAAATAGTTATATAAAGGCGAAGGAGAAAAGTATTGTTTCGAAGGGTCTGAATAGCTTAGAGGTAAGAGCAGTCGCCCGGTAAGCGAAAGACTCGGGTTCGATTCCCAATTTAGCGACTTTCGGACCAATATTTTTCTCGCCAACATTTCTTTAGGGGGGGTCAGAGGGGATCATCGGAATTAAGGGGATCCCCGAGCGAACGGCGAACTCCGACAAAATAGCAGCGCCACTATTTTGGAATTAAAAATATTTGTAATTACCGACTGATTATCAAATGGTAATTACTGACATTTTTAATTCCACATTATCGATTATCTCAGGTCAAACATGTATTAAAAATCGATGTATACATTGCATATGTGAAGTCACTTTATGCTACGTCCACATAGATTTGAACGTAAATATGCATCGGCAATAGTAGGAATACAAGGAGAGTATCCTTTTTATAAAAGGAGACATTAAAAGGCCAAAAAGGAGCTAAATATGGTTTGTTGTTATTTTGTGTTAATAATTGATATTTAATAAAATAAAAAATAAAAAATAAAAATAGATGTTTCGACTGTCACAGCAGTCTTTATCAATACATTAGTTTAAAAACAATTTAATAATTACGAGTTGACATGTGAAGAGTGTCATAATATAATGAAATAAGAGTTAACATTAAATAGTTAACGCAATCCATACTTATTGTAGCGAAATTAACATATTAATATAAAAATTAAGTCCTTAATGATATGAGCTTGATGAACAAAAAAACATGTAATATATATTGATTTGCCAAAGATGTGTGAGTTGTAATGGTCCAAGAAGTAACTTGATATATTTGAGATGGAAAACATATTCATCGTTGAAGAACGAGAAGATGCTTATCAAATATTACATAAATTGCTTTGATGGGTGTTGTTATTTTTGGAAATCTTCTGTGGATTAATGTTAATTTGATTACTAAAAAATGATTGTAAGTAGTAATGATTGGCAAATTAATTCGATAACTTACATCACCCGCCATGGTCAAATAATTTTTTTATTGTCTAGAAGTATAGAAAATACTGTGTCGCTGACCTCGCACTAACAACTAATGCTTTTTTTCTCAAACTCATGCGTGATACATCAACTCGGTTTAAATATGTAAATAAGCTAATCATAAACATATAACAGATTGAAACAAATATAACTGTAAACAATTATACTGTTAACACATTATTTATCTGTTAAGATGTCGAGAATGTCAAAATATGACCCACCCAATAATTTCGTGTCTTTGTTTAGATTAAGACTGTTTTTGTTCTTTTATATGTAACATCTCGGAAATTAGTCTTTTGTGATAATTGCTTTCGCGGTCTAAAATTTTAACATTATTCCAATCAAAAGCATGGTTTTGATTTAATATGTTCTGAAATCACTGACTGCTTTGTTGGATCTAATTTTATATTTTCTATGTGTTCTTTGATTCTAGATCTTAACTGTCTTTTTGTCTGTCCCACATAGGAAGCGTTACATTCTGAGCAATTTATTTTATAAACTACATTATAAGATGGATTCCCGTTATCTTTATATACTTTAATAAATTTATTAAGTTTATTAAGTATTCTGTATCCCACTTTATGTTTCGATTTTCTCATTGAATGGGTAATCGATTCGGAAATCGAGTTGATGTATGGTATAACTAAGAACTTATTTTCAGCATTTTTTTTAGTCAACCGTGATGAAGTTATTTCATTGTTGTTGTTGAATTTGTTCTTAATGAGGTATTTTATCCTGCGATTGATTTCATCAAAAAATGAGATGGAGAGGAAATAGTTGCAGAGCAATATATTTATAATTTTCTCTAAATTTTTTTTATGGAAAGTATGATGTGATAATAGCAATGCTCTTATAAATCGTACCTATTTTATGACAAATAGGGTGATTGGAAGAAAGATAGTGATCTTCCTGAAAAGATTTTTTTCTGGAACCAATCTATATATATTTTGCTGTTATTAACTATGATATTTAAATCCAAGAAACTCATGCAACGATCGGCCTCCCATTCAACAGTGAATTTTAATCTATTGTTACAATTGTTAAATCTTTCAACGATGTCTGTTATTGTATTCGCTGGTGCTGCTAATATGATATCATCTACATAGCGATAGTAGAATGATATTGCTGTATCTAATGTGTTTATAATGGAATTTTCTAGATCTTGCATAACTAGGTCTGAAATTATTGGCGATAACGGAGAACCCATGGGAGTACCATAAGTTTGTTTGTAAATTTTTTCATTGAATATGAAATAAGTAGATGATAAAACAAAGTTACCCAGTGAGCATTATTGAGAGGAAGAGCTCTTTAAGAGAACTTTTTGAAGACTTCATTAATTTTTCTCAAAAATGATATTAGTAAGTTATCTTTTTTGTAAGATATCTTTCAGAAGAGCTCTTTAAGAGAACTTTTGAAGACCTTATTAATTTCTCTTAAAAATGATATCAGTAAGTTATCTTTTTGTAAGATATCTTTCAGAAGAGCTCTTTATGTTGTCTATTCATAGAGTCTCTAGCAAGCGTGCTATTTTACGAACGCCGCACATGGGCAAGCCTCATATATACGTGTGTGAACTGCGTGCTCTGAGTTGAATTTCAAGGAGATAGCATTTACGTTCTTCGATATTAACGTTTAATCTTTCTTTCTTAAATTATAAATATTATTAAATATGTATTTGAGCATAAAATAGTGATTATATATTTTCATATATATTTTTGTTATTTGTTCTATGTTGCCTCTATATCCAACCAAAGAAGTTGGGTTATGTCTGCAAAAAGCACGTTGCAATCATAAAGTTTTTTTTATTCAAAGTCTATGGGCATTTTGAAACCTGTTTTAATTTTAATAAAATGTTATAAAAGAAATGTATACTAAGAGTTATATTTTTTTTAAATATAAAACAATATGTAAAAATATAATACTACAAATAGCAATTCTTAACGGTAACCTTTTTTTTGATATTTAAAAGAAGTCATGAATTTCTTTTGATAATATATTGCTCACTGGGTAACCATGAAAATAAATTTCTCTTTTGGAATTTTTGTGTGTAGTTTAATATAATTACATCTGTTAATAATACTTCCAATTGCAAGATCTAGAGGTACATTTGTAAAAAGTGAAACCACATCAAGTGAAATTAAAACATCCTGTTTTCTTAATGTTTTTCCTGACAGAATGTTGTACAATTCAAAACTGTTATTTATGTAGGTAGCCGATTTCGGGATGCTTTTTGTTAAGATATTGTGAATAAATGAGGCTATATTATATAAAGACGTGCTGATAGAAGATACAATAATTCTGAACGGTACATTGTCTTTATGGATCTTAGGTAGACCGTAAGCTTTGAGTAGTATCGAGTCACTCGAATGCAAAATTAATATTCTTTTTTGGTAATGTGCTCATTTTTTAATCAATTCTTTAATGTCATTAAGTTCCCTTTCAATTTTTGATGCGGGGTTCTTGTTGATCAAAGTATAGGTTTTTTTTTATCATTTAGTAGGTCTTCCACTTTTTCGATGTAATTGTCTTTGTTTAGTGCAACCGTTACATTGACTTTATCAGTACGCGTGAAAAGGA
Organism: Prenolepis imparis; assembly: GCF_030444845.1. Lineage (NCBI taxonomy): Eukaryota > Metazoa > Arthropoda > Insecta > Hymenoptera > Formicidae > Prenolepis > Prenolepis imparis. The sequence goes on from NW_028141173.1 coordinate 7,809,654, forward strand.
TGTTAGGATTATGAGAGCAAAATTGTTTAGTTACTATAAATGAAGCATCGATAATAATCTTGATTGAATAGGGTTCGTGTGATGATTATTCCGAATAAAATGATGGAACTGTGGTATGGAAATGTTGCGGATAGTTGTAATGTTATTGATATTGTTGGTGTTAAATTCAATATCATTAATAAACTCATGTATGGCCGTTTTTTTTATTTTTTGTGATCGGGAGGCTGAAATTACTGCCTAATTGTAACAAATTAGAAACCTCTCCCGGGATTTCATGACTAGATAAATTTATGAATCATTTTTCATTAGTATTATTTAAAGGATGAACAGGTTTTTTTTAGGAAATCAGATGCTTTGATATCTGTGATAATAAGATTGTTATTAATAGTAGTAATTGGTTTATGTTTTAAACTATTATTTAAGTTATAACTGAAGGTTATTGGTTTGATGTTTTTAATATATGCTTTGTTTTTTTCCTTTAGTAAACCTTGAAATTCTTTCATATGTAGATAATGAATTTTTTATGGTAATTATCAAAAGCTCTCATGTAATGTTTTGTTATGTCAGACCATATGTATGTAGGAAAACTATTGGAAAGAATTTGGTTTATGGTGTATTTTTCATTATGTAACAATTCAATTAATCTGTGAAGATCAAAAATCTCAATTTTTAATGAATCAACCTTGAATTTATGCAGCATTCTGTCTCTTCTTTTTAATGATCTATGATGATATAAATTAAATTCAAAGTTACATAAATTCATTAGATGTTTGGGAAATAAATCCCAATTTTTGCATGACCTTAAAAAAGTTAGTTTTGATGTGGTTTTTACTAATTTGTAGTTCACAACACTTGTAGAATTCTCACTTTAAGTGTCCCAGTACAATCGCCAAAAGTTTATTTTGTGCAAATAGGACACATATCACATGGAAATATCTGACACAATGATTCTCTACAATTGCAACACCATCGACAATCCACTGCATTGTGTAATTTAATCACATGCTTTCGTACAGCATACATGTGTCCGAAATCTTGAATAGAGATCATACATGAAGTACATAAAGCCAGAGCACCACCCGTAGAACAATAAAAGTATATGGCGCAAACTTTTGTACGTCCGTTTAGCGCAAGGATTTGTGAATTAGACACTACCTTGTCCTGAATATCCGTAAGGTCCTCACTGCGATCACTAATATAATTACTGTCACTCGACAACGCGTGATCTTCGTCAGATTCGTCTACACTGTTATCCGACAACTCGTGATCTTCATCAGATGACTCGTCTAATATTCTCTCGAAATTATTATATTATTTTCCATTTTCGATGACACTCACATCTTCATCACTATCTTCGATGATAATTACTTCTTCTATGTTCATTATTTTTTCTTCTCACTTGCAATTCACACAGGACACTTAGCTCGGAGACGGTTCGAGACTTTTTGACGTGGAGACAGACCCTCTCCATAAGTTTCAGCCCCATCTCCTCAAAAATTATCGCAATTCTTCCTAGAAAAAATTCGAGCGGCCGGACATCGGCGCTCATTTTTGTTTATAAAAATTCAAGCGGCCGGACATCGGCGCTTCCTAAACAATGAGAAAGAATCCCGCTTAGGGGGAGGGGAAAGGTATCGCAAAGGCTGCCGAATATCGGCGCGTAATGCAACACGGTCTTTTACCGCGAAAAAAACACGTGTCCCGATGTGTTCATTGCGATAAGCGCGACCCCCCAAGATCCCCTCAGATGGAGGAGGGGAGGGGGAGGTACCGCGAGGGTGGCCGAATGTCGGCGCTCACTTTGCGGTGTTTTGTTTATAATAACATGTTAGATAATTCAAAGTAATACAATACGCTGTTTTGTTTATGAAAAACAATACGCGATAAGCGTCTCCCGCACAGCGATAAACGCCCCCGCCCCGCGTGACATCATACCCCCTCGCCAACAAGATCCCCCCGCCCCGCGTGACGTCATACCCCCTCGCCACGAAGATCCCCCCGCCCCGCGCCCCCCTCGGAGGACCTGGGTTAGAACTCTCTTTGTATTCCTACTATTGCCGATGCATATTTACGTTCAAATCTATGTGGACGTAGCATAAAGTGACTTCACATATGCAATGTATACATCGATTTTTAATACATGTTTGACCTGAGATAATCGATAATGTGGAATTAAAAATGTCAGTAATTACCATTTGATAATCAGTCGGTAATTACAAATATTTTTAATTCCAAAATAGTGGCGCTGCTATTTTGTCGGAGTTCGCCGTTCGCTCGGGGATCCCCTTAATTCCGATGATCCCCTCTGACCCCCCCTAAAGAAATGTTGGCGAGAAAAATATTGGTCCGAAAGTCGCTAAATTGGGAATCGAATCCGAGTCTTTCGCTTACCGGGCGACTGCTCTTACCTCTAAGCTATTCAGACCCTTCGAAACAATACTTTTCTCCTTCGTCTTTATATAACTATTTTGTAAATAACGCCTTTTTCAGCCGGCATAAACTAAACACTAAGAATTTAAAGGCTCTTCTATATTAAATATAAATTAAGAATTAAATTGGCTATAAGAGCCATACGCGGATTTCGGTGCGTTCATTCCAACGAAATTTAATTTTTCGTTGGAATTAAATACTTGTGCACGGGGCACGAATTTTTGCTTGGTATTATAGCCAATTTAATTCTTAATTTATATTTAATATAGAAGAGCCTTTAAATTCTTAGTGTTTAGTTTACGCCGGCTGAAAAAGGCGTTATTTACAAAATAGTTATACAAAGGCGAAGGAGAAAAGTATTGTTTCGAAGAGTCTGAATAGCTTAGAGATAAGAGCAGTCGTCCGGCAAGCGAAAGACTCGGGTTCGATTCCCGATTCAGCGATTTTCGGACCAATATTTTTCTCGCCTACATTTCTTTAGAGGAGTCAGAGGGGATCAACGAAAAATTAAATTTCGTTGGAATCAACGCACCGAAATCCGCGTACGGCTCTTATAGCCAATTTAATTCTTAATTTATATTTAATATAGAAGAGTCTTTAAATTCTTAGTGTTTATTTATATTTATTTTTTTTTTTATTTAGTTTATTATTTTAATATTTATTTATTTATATTAATATTTTATTAACAAGGTTTATTATGACATTAAATTAATAATATTTGTATTAATAATGTTGACATTTCCCAATATACTATATTTTAAATTTTTTGACGGAAGAAACCACCTTCTCGCTGTTTCCGTTGACCAACAATATGTATGTCTTACATTATGTAGGAATTTATTTGTTTATTCAGTAATTTTAATTTAGATGTATAATATAATTACTTTATTAAAGATGTTTAATTAGTTAATACAAAAAGGTCTCGGATCTGGATAAAAGATCGCGATATTCTCTCGATATTCTCGCGCAACCGTCTCGTTTCGCTTTCTTTTCGGTTCGATGACTTTCAACGACTGACTTATTATTACCATGTCGAAATCTATCTCGCCAGACAAAAGACAAATACAATACGAATATACAGACGATAAACATTACCGGCTCGACAGTTAAAATATATATATAACAGCGCGTTTGACCGACCTTGTTTGCGAGTCAAAATAGGAATAATATCGGCAGAACATAATAACATATAAAACATAATCTAGTTATAATAATAGTACAGATATACAGTATTTATGGCGAGAAGAAACATTCTTTAAAATTTATACATTTCTTTTTATTTACATCTTATAAATAAAACAAATCTTTAATAATTGTCAATATAAATCGATTATATTAATATATTTTTATCTATTAGCAATAATATTACCTATAATATACACTCCGCAAAATAATTAAGAGATAAAAAAAAATTGTGTCTAAAAAAATAGGCAAATTTTAAATAGCTGTAACTTTGTTTCAAAAAATGAGAATTTAAATTCTAAAAAAGGATTTCTTAAAATCTCTACTTTCGAAAGGACACACATTTTTCACTTTCTTCAAATCTGGTATTTTTTATATATAGAAAACGACGAACTTAACAAAATGGAAAATTTTCTTCTCACTTTGTAGACGTGTTGCATGCACAAAAAAATTTGAAAAAATTTTTTGATTTTTTTATGGTTTGAAGTTTTCCCTGCAAAATTGTTTTTAAAATTTTAATTTCGATTTTTCCTTATAAAGTTATCCAGAATTGAAGAGAAAGTGGTCATTTTTACTTTGATCGTTCATAACTCCGTTAAAAATTATTGTACAGTAATTTTAAAACTGAATTCTTAAAGCTGAATCTTTATGCTCTATAGTATGATATAGTGGCCGAATTTTTTTAACTCGTAAATTTTTTTACAAATAGTTAAAAATAACGAAAAATTTCGCGGGTTTTCTTTTTTTTGTTTAAATTTCGAAAAAAATTACGCAAGGTGACTAAAAAAATTTTATGGACTTAATATTTTGTCTCTTTTAGTACCCCAAATTTTACGAAAAATCACAGACTTGCTGTGATAATTTCTTTATAGTGATCCGTATGTTCAATATGATCGATGCGTACAATATGTTCAAAAAACTTGATTTGCTTTGATAAAAAATTAAAAAAGTAAAATCTGTGGCAAAAATTTTTTCTCCACTTTCTAACATAATTTTTTAACTTGCCTCAACGTAAAATTTAGAAAATTTATAGTTGCATATTATTTCCAAAATTACCACCGACATCAGCTTCACCCAAAGTTCACCATGTAGAGGTTGTACGATTGGATTTGCGCTTTGGATGAAGCTGATGTCGGTGGTAATTTTGAAAATAATATGCAACTTTAAATTTTCTAAATTTTATGTTGAAGCAAGTTAAAAAATTATGTTAGAAAGTGGAGAAAAAATTGTTTTGCCACAGATTTTACTTTTTTAAACTTTTTATCAAAGCAAATCAAGTTTTTTTAACATATTGTACGCATCGATCATTTTAAACATACGGATCACTATAAAGAAATTATCACAGCAAGTCTATAATTTTTCGTCAAAGGGGTACTATAAGACACAAAAATTTAAGTCCTTAAAATTTTTTTAGTCACCTTGCGTAATTTTTTTCGAAATTTAAACAAAAAAGAGAAAGCTCGCGATTTTTTCGTTATTTTCACCTATTTGTAAAAAAGTTCACGAGTTAAAAAAAAATCGGCCACTATATCATACTACAGAGCAAAGATTCAGCTTTAAGAATCAAGTTTTAAAATTGCTGTACAATGATTTTTAACGGAGTTATGAACGATCAAATTGAAAATGATCACTTTCTCTTCAATTCTAGATAACTTTATAAGGAAAAATCAAAATTTAAATTTTAAAATACGATTTTGCAGAGAAAACTTCAGGCTTTAACGTGAAAAAGTAAAAAAATTTTTTCAAATCTTTTTGTGATGCGACACGTCTACAAAGTGAGGAGAAAATTTTCCATTTTGTTAAGTTTGTCGTTTTCTGTATATAAAAAATATCACAATTTAAGAAAATGATAAATAGCTGTGACCTTTCGAAAGTAGAGATTTCAAGCTTTGAAACCCTTTTTTAGAATTTAAATTCTCATTTTTTGAAACAAAGTTACAGCTATTTAAAATTTGCTTATTTTTTAGACGCAATTTATTTTGATCCCTTAATTATTTTACGGAGTGTATTTTTATTAATATTATTATAGATCTTTTGATGTATTATTATGAAATTGTACATTTTCTTGTAATTCCATGTATTATTGCGTGGTAGTGTCTGATTTAAAATATTTTATTATATTATATAATATTATTTTTACAATTAGAGTTTATAAAAATGATCACTCTTATGCTATTGTAACTAGTCAAATCTTATATATGTACTTATTTATAGGAATGTGCTGCATATCAGGTAAATATCCGGTATCTGGATATCCAGCTACTTTTTTATTTATTTAGAATTATCCGGCTATTCAACCTATTCGGCCATTTCCCACAATCTGATGATTCAAAATAAATAATAAATATAAAATCGTATACCGTATATAAAACGTATTGATAAAAGTATTTATTTAGTTAGATTGACCAAAAATTTGGTGAAATATAGTTCACCAAAATATTTCACCTAATTTTTGGCCATCTAACAATAAATACTTTTATTATTTAATTTATTGTATATTTTTATACAGGGTGGTTCTTGTAACGGTTGCCACGATTCTTTAAACGTTTCCGACAGTTTAAAAAAAAGTTTATATATAGTAAAAGTTTACTTACTTTACGCAAGCTATAACGTGCAATGAAAAAAAAAAGAAAAATTTTTAATAAAAATTGAAACTGAATTTTTTAAGTAAAATCACCATATTTTTTTATATAATTGTTTACGAGTAATTTTATACAATTTGACATAATCTTACATAAATTATGAAATATCTCGTAAAATATTCATTTTTTGTTGATTCTATTTTTACTTTTATGCACAAAATAATGAGAGGAATCGATTGATATGAAGAAAACACATAGAAAAAAATATGTATAGCTGTTAGTTGTAAATTACATATTTTTTCTTACAAACAACATATATTTTCTTTACACCAATCATTTTTCTCATTATTTTGTGCATAAAAGTAAAGGTATGATCGACGAAAAATTAATATTTTACGAGATATTTCATAATTTATGTGAGATTATGTCAAAAAGTATAAAATATCTCGTAAACTATTCACTTTTTGGCCATCCTACTCTTATAACTTTTTATGCAGAATATTGCAAAGAATTGATTTATATAAAAAAAAAAGATTAAAAGTGACATTTTTTATAAAAAAATTTTTCTTTAAAAATTTTTTTATTGCATGTTATAATTTGTGTAAAGCTATAAATTTTTACTATATAAACTTTTTTTTAAACTGTCGGAAACGTCTCAAAAATTGTGGCGACCGTTACAAGAACCACCCTCTGTATAAAAGTATACAATAAATTAAATAATAGAAGTATTTATTGCTAGATGGCCAAAAATTAGATGAAATATTTTGATAACCTATATTTCATCAAATTTTTGGTCAATTTAACTAAATAAATACTTTTATCAATACGTTTTATATACGGTATACGATTTTATATTTATTATTTATTTTGAATCATCAGATTGTGGAAAATGGCCGAATAGGTTGAATAGCCGGATAATTCTAAATAAATAAAAAAGTAGCTGGATATCCGGATACCGGATATTTACCGGATATCCGCACATCCCTACAAATAAGAACATATGTGTATATATATAAGATTTGACTAGTTACAATAGCATAAGAGTGATAATTTTTATAAACTCTAATTGTGAAAATAGTATTACATATAATATAATAAAATATTTTTAATCAGACACTATTACGCAATAATACATGGAATTACAAGAAAATGTACAATTTCATAATAATACATACATCAAAAGATCTGCGATAATATTAATAAAAATATATAAGTAATATTATTGATAATAGATAAAAATATAATATTTTAAATAATTAATCAATTTATATCAACAGTACAGTTGTAAGATTTGTTTTATTTATAAGATATATAAATAAAATAAATGTATAAATTTTAAAGAATGTTTCTTCTCCATAAATACTATATCTGTACTATTATTGTATTATTGTAACTAGTCAATTAATCTTGTTATTGAATATATTTTATATTTTCTTTTACATAATCTTATTGATATAAATATATATAATATATATACCGGGTGTCCCATTTTAAAGGACCCACTCAAATATCTCAGAAACACTGCGTTAAATCAAAAAATGTTTCCTACAAAAGTTGTAGGGTTTTGAGGGGGACATAACATAGTAATATTCATATGACCTTGGGCGGCGTCTCCAAGTTCAAGTGAAGGTGAGAATAAATTTTTTAAATGGAAACCCATATTTTTTATTATAACATCTTTTTCTACTAATTAATTTGAACAACTTTTATCTGAAGCATTTTTTTATTTTCTTCAAAATTCACCTTCTCACCTTCACTTGACCTTGGAGATGCCGCCCAAGATCAAATGAATATTACTATGTTATGTCCCCCTCGAAACCCTACAACTTTTGTAGGAAACATTTTTCGATTTAACGCAGTGTTTCTGACAATGAGATATTTGAGTGGGTCCTTTAAAATGGGACACCTGGTATATATATGTATATATTTTTATATATATATATATATTATATATATTTATATATATTTATATATATTTATAAATATTTATAAATATTTATTAATAATTTTTGTTTGCTTTCTATTCCTTCTCGCGTTCTTGCTTTCAACGACATTATATATATATATACATGAATATTGAGTGTGTCGCGATTCTTATCTATAAACAAAATAATGATCCATGTGGCAACAGCGCACGTAAAAATTTATAACGTCCTCTATCTGAATATTTGAGAAATAATAACTGCTGTTTTTTTGCTCCACTACACCTACAACGCACGCACACATACGTACGAATCGTAGTTCAAGTTATACTTCTATATTAGGCTTCTAATTCAGATTTAGAGGGTAACAGTGCTTTCTTTCGTGCATCTCAATCCCAGGGAACTTGCCTTTTTATTCATACAAAATGTATTATACAAATATTTATTATACAAAGCACGTATTACGACGAGTTGACAGCTAGGATGACAGCTGAGAGGTAACGAAAACTATAATTTTGTAATTATTTCTCATTTTTCATATGAAATCGAAGTTCGCTGAGATCATTGATGTATGTATTGCAATCGTAGAGAAGCAATTTTAATTCTGTCAAATCAATGCAATGAGAGACTAGAAGTACGAAAATAGTGCTTCATCGGTAAAAAAACAGTCACGAGGGATCCCCTTAAAAATCTCGAATTGAGATTATTCCGAAAAAGTCTTGGCAGCGTACCAAGCAAAAATTCGTGCCCCGTGCACAAGTGTACAAGTATTTAATTCCAACGAAAAATTAAAATTCGTTGGAATCAACACACCGAAATCAGCGTACGGCTCTTATAGCCAATTTAATTCTTAATTTATATTAAATATAAATAAATAAAAAAATAAATATAAATGTTTTTTATTTTTATATCGCTAGTAAATTAATCAACAGGATAGTTAAATTAATCGACCACACTAGCCAATGAATTTTGTCTAAGTTATGACTTTATCGACCATATGGTTGTGGTCTTTATAAAGTATAACTTGAAATTATTAATTACAAATTTTTCTTAAGTGAGAAAAATATTGGTCCGAAAGTCGCTGAATCGGGAATCGAACCCGAGTCTTTCGCTTGCCGGGCGACTGCTCTTACCTCTAAGCTATTCAGACCCTTCGAAACAATACTTTTCTCTTTTTGCTTTTATATAGCTATTATATTGCAAGCGAAAGACTCGGGTTCGATTCCCGATTCAGCGACTTTCGGACCAATATTTTTCTCACTTAAGAAAAATTTGTAATTAATAATTTCAAGTTATACTTTATAAAGACCACAACCATATGGTCGATAAAGTCATAACTTAGACAAAATTCATTGGCTAGTGTGGTCGATTAATTTAACTATCCTGTTGATTAATTTACTAGCGATATAAAAATAAAAAACATTTAAATTTGCTCCTGGACCTAATCATGGAGCCCATCCATATAGATGATTTTCCAACTGTTTAGTGTACGCCGGCGGATATACAAGGCGTTATTTACAAATAACTATATAAAAGCAAAAAGAGAAAAGTATTGTTTCGAAGGGTCTGAATAGCTTAGAGGTAAGAGCAGTCGCCCGGCAAGCGAAAGACTCGGGTTCGATTCCCGATTCAGCGACTTTCGGACCAATATTTTTCTCACTTAAGAAAAATTTGTAATTAATAATTTCAAGTTATACTTTATAAAGACCACAACCATATGGTCGATAAAGTCATAACTTAGACAAAATTCATTGGCTAGTGTGGTCGATTAATTTAACTATCCTGTTAAAATAAATATAATTAAATAAAAAAATAAATATAAATAAATTAAAAAATAAATATAAATACAAATAAAATAAATAAAATAAATAGAAAAATAAATAAATAATAAATAAAATCCGGTAAAATTCTTGCGTAAATTTGAAAATATAGCGCGTTACGAAGACGTAAACGAGTGTGACCAACTCTATTATTTTGGACGGTGTATGCGGAGAGCAGTGGCGAGCTGATTCGACGTTCGGAATCCGGATGACATCGAATCCCTGAAAAAATCGTTCATAGATTATTTTTGGGGGAGGATCAACAAGCTCGTTTCCGCGAAGAAATCTATAACGGGAGATATTGTTCTGGGGGTCAATCATGTAATTTCACGTAAAATTATTCACTTTTCATTTTTCACTTTTCACTTTTCATTTTTTATTCATCCAGATTTTACGTCTTCGACATTCTAAAACATAAGCATTTAATAAAGATTTTGATCAAGATTGGACTAGATGATAAGACATCAGGAGCATTAAAAATCATTAAAAATCTCTACTGGAATCAGACAACAAATATTCGCACAAGTAGCAGTACTTTGACATCCGATTTTAAAGTGTCTAAAGGAGTCCGCCAGGGATGTATCCTATTTCCCCTGCTGTTTAACATTTGTTGAGAAAATATTTGAATCCGCACTGCAAGACAATCAGATAGGCATAAAAGTGAACGGTAAACCTTTAAATAACATCAAATATGCGGACGACACTGCTGTTATGGCAGGTTTGATGGAAGATTTACAATTATTAATAGATCAGTTAAATGCTGCTGCCAAGGAATGCAGGCTTAGAATCAACACCCGAAAAACCAAATTTATGGTGATAAGTAGACTGCAACACGAAAATACATCTTTAACCATCGATGGTCAACACATAGAGAAAGTGTCGAAATTTAAATACTTGGGTTCTACAATTAACAACAAGCTAGATTGCGACGAAGAGGTCAAAATTCGTATCGGGATGGCTAAAGCAACGTTTCACGGGTTGAGTATCTTATGTCAGCGTCAGCTCCCCATGAACTTGCGTGTGCGTGCGGCAAAGTGTTATGTATGGCTTATTCTGCTGTATGGTGCAAAGACGTCGTCTTTAAAGGTGAAATCGATAGTACTCTGCGTTGATACCACTGCTT
>NW_028141173.1:7820812-7949791 GCF_030444845.1 Prenolepis imparis
AAGCAGTGGTATCAACGCAGAGTACTTATTTGCATGCGAATATTCATTTATAATATTAAGCAGTGGTATCAACGCAGAGTACTTAATTGTTATTAATTTCATATTATTATTTTTACCACAGCTATCTTTTCCAAATATATATTCGTGAGCCAAGCGTCTTTTGATGTGCGTTAGTAAGCCATAATTAGATATGTAATAATTAAACATAACACATAATTATTGCACAGAGACCTACTTGTATTGTGTATCCATATATTGCATCTTGCGTCTTTTTGCATTGGGAATCTAAATAGCCGTTTTCCATGCGATTTTTTATTCTTGCAGTCTTTGTACATACACTTACTATAATCTACGGAACACTGACTCGACATATTTGTATATTGTAATACGATGTAAAAAAAATTATAGAAATAAAAAAATGAAAAATACAGAAATTAAAAATAACAAATAAAAAAGAAGAAATACAACACGCGTAAAAGGAAAAAGAGAAATATCGACACGATAGAATAATACACGTGTACGCACACGCGATATTTAATACTAATCGTATCAGATAACACAAGAATACGTGTCGCAAAATATATAGATCTCGATATCTCACAGATCACGAAGCACCACAACATCGAACGTTACTCGTAAAGATCGTCGCGCTGACTGAATAATCAAATGCCAATATTGCCAAGTAGCGCTGTTGCGCTTTTCTTTTGTTTCACCTAAATACAAACACAACGCTCATATATAGCGTATCAAGAACTTTAAATGCGTTTATGTACGTTGCTTTAAAATCATCTATATAGTTCTTTAAATCTTATTAGTTCTTTAAATAAATTATATATATATATATATATATATATATATATATATTTAAGGAATGACATGGACAGGATAATATAATAATAAATTTTATAGAAAACCGATTATATAAACATATTAGGTCAGGTTAATTAATTAATTAATTTATTTATTAACATCATCAAATTCTGTATTTTCCGATTTCTGCGGAACGCTACGCGCGAAAGGCGAAATCTCGTGCCTGCCGCCGCACGAGTCCACGAGACGCTCATCGTTGGTGAGACAAAGCCAGAGCGATAAATTGTTGGTCTTTGTCTGACTCATCTGTTGGGTTCTCAACTTGATTCTTATCTGAGTAGTTTGGATATGAACCATATCACGGATTCGAACCATTTATTACGTTTTTTACCGAGCGTAACGACGTAGTTTATGTCCACTTTCTCAGGGGGCGCATCAGTACAGGCGTCCGCTGAATCGCGGTGGCCGCTCTCATGTTTCTCTCTGATTCACATCGTTCGCTTTGGAGTTGTAAGCGCTCACAGATCGACTAATGACGTCATCGTGACGTCATAACTTCTGCTCACAAACGCTTATTCCTGCGAGGTAGGGCAGCGTGAGCGTGAACAAGCGTAAGCGCTTACGTTTATTTCGGAACGCATTGTTAACGCATGGTATCAGTAAATTTGGCTTATGACAAGCATTATGACAGAAATAGTTTTTTTAAAAGATGCGGAAACCGACCGCGTGTACAAAATATATGGAACGGCAGATGAAGTAAAGCGTATATTTGCGCAAATATAATTAACTTATCGTCTGCCATCTTGATGCGCTTATAGTCGCTTACAATAGCCAAAACGAACGGTATTCCTAACTGTTGTGTAAGCGCTCAGATACCAAACCGAACGATTGAAAACAGCGCTTATAAGCGTGAGCGCTCACAGCGCGTGAGCGCCCAAACCGAACGCATCCTAAGAGTTAGCACAAGTAATAGGTGCGTACCTTATTATTATTTTAAACTATTATTCTAAATATTAATAACAGTTCTTTTTTTCTCTAAAATATTTATTAATAAAAAAAGTATGTACTGATAGAAAATACATTTTACTGATAGAATTATGGAAAGAAACGAATAATTGTTTATAACTCACTGTATTAAAATTAAATGTTAATCAATAATTATATAAAAAAATGAATGAATAATTATTTTATTAATTATATGTTAATTAATAATTATTTATATTTTATTTATATATTCTATTTATTTATATTCTATCATATTTTATTTAAATTATTATTGAATAAACATAGGAAATATATAAGGATGGATATCCCTTTTTTTGTGGAATGTTTTTATTAATAACGATGAATATTGGCAAATAGATCATGTCAGAGAACGACATTTAAGAATCAATAACTATTTTGAAAATATTGTTCTTTTATATTCTGTCACAGGTAATGATAACTTATTTATATTATTTACTATATATGAATTTTATGAAATAAAATTATTTTATTTAATAAAATTGTAATACTGAATTATATTATGATGAGTGTGTGAGAATCATTTCAAAAATAAATTTAGTACTTAAAATTTGGAAAATTAAAATAAATATATATTTTACAAATTCAGAGGGAGGCTATATGGAGCCACGCGTAAGGTGTAGGTACGCAAATACTAAAAACAAACTTGTTGGAATAACAAATTTATTAAATCTAACCGTTTCGGTCCTTTCTTTGGACCTTCTTCAGTAAATTTAATACAATAAATTATAATGGGGAATCGACATACTGACGCACGCAGCGCAAAAGCCGTGAGCCCCCCGATCGATACCCCACTAAATAGACAAAGTGAAATAATATGTCATGAGGTACTCAAAAGTGGACTCTAATGAAGAGTATAGTAAGGCATTTCCGAAAGGGGGCTCACTCTTACTCACACACTCATCCATCTCACGTTCACACGACCGTACGCGGACGCGTCCGACGCACGAGTGAAGAAGATATTCGGTTTGATGCTATGTATAAGGCGCCAGGTCGTTGAATTGTTCGGAGGGGGTACTGCCGAGAGCCTATGGACTCCCTAAGATTCACAAGTCGGGCTGCCCCCTGCGAATCATCGTCTCCTCACTGAACACGCCGCTGCACCGTCTTGCGACGTTCCTCCACAAAATCATATACAAGTCGGTCCCGGCGGCGGACAGTCATGTGGAGAATAGCTTTCGACTGGTCAACAAACTCGATGGAACTTACATTGGTGACAATTGTGAACTTATTTCACTGGATGTGGTCTCTCTATTCACTAACATCCCATTGGATTTGGCAGTCGACGGCATAGCCGCGAGGTGGAATTTCATAGAGAATAACTGTACGATACCGCGCGTGGAATTTTTGGGGGCAATCCGGCTTGTTCTTCACTCAACTTTTTTCACCTTTGATGGCATAATCTATCAACAAACCTTCGGAGCGCCCATGGGCTCTCCGCTGTCTCCCATAGTAGCCGATTTAACCATGCGCGATTTGGAGAGCAGGATGATAGGAGACCTTCCTTTTGAACTCTCGATCTACGTACGCTATGTTGATGATATCGCGTTGGCCGTCTCTCCCGGGACGAGGCAGGAGATACTAAGACAGTTTAACGCGTGTCATAATAGATTACGGTTTACTTTGGAAAGGGGGGGCAATAGACTCGATTTTTTGGATGTTACATTCTAAACCGGGGATATGTTGAATTCGACTGGTACCATAAACCAACATTTTCGGGAAGATATCTGAATTATTACTCCTGTCACCCTCTCTGCCACAAGAGAGACACAATATTTGGTCTAATAGATAGGGCTTTCTGGTTATCACACCCAAGATATCACCAAAAGAACCTCGAATTGGTCATTGGGGTGTTACGTGATAATGGGTATCCATTGCAACTGATTTTTGAAACATTTCACGAAAGGCTTAGGACTTTGTTTGCGAGAAATAAAAATAATAATTCAGGTGACGCTAACAGAACACCTGATACTAATTCGGCTCGCGTTGCATATTTTAATGTCCCATACATACCCAAATTGTCCGAGCGGTTTAGCCATGTGGTCCGTGATCTAGATGTAAAAATGTCCTACACAGGTTTGAATAAGTTACGCTCGTTTATCCGCGTGCATAAAGACACACTGCAGAAAGACTGGCATAATAACGTTGTATACAAAATTTCATGTCAAAATTGTAATGCCTCTTATGTCGGTCAGACCAGCAGACAGTTGAGAACACGCATTAGGGAGCACAGAAATCACATAAAAAGAAACACCGCGCAAAAATCCGTGATCACGGACCACAGGCTGAATAACCACGAATTTGATTGGGATAACGTTGAGATCTTGGATGAGGAACCGTTTCTAAGAAAGAGACTTGTATCAGAGATGCTGTTTATCAGGCGCCAGATAAATGGCCTAAACCGACAAGAAGACACAGAGTGTCTAAGTCAAGCATATATATCTGTTGTGACAAATATGCCTCAAATTTCCTGAAAGACGGTCTTCGTTTAATTGTTATCGAATTCCTTTATAGAGCCATAAATCATTTATAACATTAATTTCCATACATTGTATGTTTGAGAGAGGGAGATAGAGAAAGGGGGGGAGCGAGAGGAAAGGGGACAGTGATAGAGAGAGAGAGACTTAGGGGTGAAGGGTGAGAGAGGGGGAGAGAGAGGGAGAGAGAGAGTGGAGAGGGAGAGGGATAGGGAGAGGGAGAGAGAGAGAGAGGGAGAGAAATAAATTCCACACATTGTGTTTGACTTTGACTTCGATAACAGGCTATGAGCCATTGTATGGCGCTTTATAAATAGCATCAAACCGAATATCTTCTTCACTCGTGCGTCGGACGCGTCCGCGTACGGTCGTGTGAACGTGAGATGGATGAGTGTGTGAATAAGAGTGAGCCCCCTTTCGGAAATTCCTCACTATACTCTTCATTAGAGTCCACTTTTGAGTACCTCATGACATATTATTTCACTTTGTCTATTTAGTGGGGTATCAATCGGGGGGCTCACGGCTTTTGTGCTGCGTGCGTCAGCATGGGGTGGAAACTCCTATATGAAAATATAAACCGTATTAGTTCATGTTAGTATATTCGCCCAGATGGCGGCTATGTCGTATTTGTGACGTCACATTAGAAAATATGGCTGACTATATTTACATCAGAGCATGCGATAGTTCGCACAGATTATAAATAAATAAAATAATTCACACACAGTGCACACTACTAGTTTCAATTAAATCTGTGGTTTCAATTATCTGTGAATAGTTTCTTCGCACTGTTATTTTTCTGCGGCGCCAAAGAAATCGAGGCGCTAGAATACATTGACGTACACAGGTATAAATACATTGCGATTATTTCACCGTAACAGTTTTACATTCGTTTGTATATTATTGTACTTAATATTACTTTTACATAGACATATGTTTTGTATTCAGGAAAGAGAAAGGATTTGATACATTTTATATATCTAATATGGCAAAAGTTGAATGGATTTGCATTGTACCAAACTGTAAATCAAATTCAAGAGTTCCTGGTCATTTTTTCCCTAAAAATGTCACGTTATCGCATAAGTGGAAAGAAGCTATTAATAATAATATTATTTCAAATGTTTCATCAGAAGAATTAAGGAAATACAGAATATGTCATCTGCATTTCTTGCCTAATGATTACATTTATTCTCGAAATCGTCGAAGATTGAAACATAACGCTGTGCCCAATGTAAATATATATAATATAGAAACAAATATAGCAGAAACACATGATACAAATATAACTGAACTGCATTCACAAGTTGAAATACATGAAGTTTCTGACTTATTAAATGAACAATATGGAACAAGTACACAAACAAATACAAAAACTGATAATGAGTTGCAATCTAAAATTAGCAGTTCTATAAATGAAATCTCTACAAGTAATATAGAATGTGTAGAAACAAATGCGTCGCAAAACATTCCAAATGACTCAATAAATGAACCAATTAATCGTGCCAGCACACCAAAAACATCAAGAAGTATACTTGCTTCTATTACCAGGCAATCCCAATTAACACCAACAGCACGAAAAATATATAAAAAAGCTGTAATGCTAGCAAAAGAAAAAAATCAGATGAAAGCACAAGTAGTACGTTACAGACAGCGTTTGAAAGATGCAAAAAAATTTGCAGATACACAATTTTGCAATAAGTTTAATACTTTAACTCCAACACAACAATTATTTTTTAATATGCAATTAAAGAATATAAAGTATTCTCCTAAGGTAAATTATATAGAGCTTTTTAATGAACTAAAATCTTCATTACAATCAACAT
Organism: Prenolepis imparis; assembly: GCF_030444845.1. Lineage (NCBI taxonomy): Eukaryota > Metazoa > Arthropoda > Insecta > Hymenoptera > Formicidae > Prenolepis > Prenolepis imparis. The sequence continues at coordinate 7,826,943 of NW_028141173.1, forward strand.
GTCCAGAACAAAGTTCAATATATTTGAAAAATATATGCTTAAAATTACAATAACTTTATTTCTATTTACAGACAATAATTTTATTTTTTAGAAAATAAAAAATCATTGGTAGATAACATATATAACTATTTTTTAATTACTTTATAAATGTTTTATATACAAAATCATGTATTATAAATGTAAGAATCATGTATACAAACTGAAAAAGTTAATATTATTATGTACAATTATTTAAAATAATGCATATATATTGATTGAAGCTAAAAATACTAATATTAATATTTTAAATTAATATTAATATTAATATTATATTATAAGATATTTGTAACAATACAAAAGTATCTTTTTTTTAAAATGCTACATCATATATTATGCAACTATTTTATAGGGAAGAAGATTTACACTCGACGAAAAAATTTTAGCATTATCATTATATAAACAATCTGGTTCTTGTTACAAACTGCTATCAAAATTGTTCGTACTGCCTAAGTGCTAAAACTCTGAAATCTTTGTTACAAACAATCTCATTACAACCAGGAGTTAACAAATTTCTTTTTGAGCATCTACAGCAGCACGTTGCACAAATGAATAACGAACATGATAAATTATGTGTATTGATGTGGGATGAGATGTCATTAGAAGCCAATATTCAATACGATCAGTTAAATGATAAAATAATTGGCTTTGAAGATTGGGGACATAGACGTACATCTCTTATAGCAGATCATGTATTGGTATTTATGGTACGAGGAATTGTAAAAGGTTAGAAAATTCCATTGTATTATGGCTTTTGTAAAAGTCAAACAAAATCTACACAATTATTGAGATGTATAAAAGAAATGATAAAAGAATTAACCAAGACTGGCTTGAAAATTATTGCTACTGTATGTGATCAAGGAGGACCGAACATGACATGTGTTAAAAATCTTCTTCAGGATTCAAAAAGCGAATGTATAAGAACAGGTCAAGAGTATCGTAAGTATAAAATACATAAAATAATTTAAAAAACATAATTAAAATATAATTAGAATTTAAATATAATTAAAATAAATAAAATAATTTTTTATTTAATATTTCAGGAGATATTATTCAACTTTTTGAACAACATATTGTACCAATATTTGATCCACCACATCTTTTAAAAGGAATCCGTAACAATTTACTATTTAAAGATTTGGAACTTGATACCACCATATTGACAGAAAACGAACGATAGTTTGCGTCGTGGCATATCATAGAAATGGCATATAAAATGGATATATATACAAACACATTAAATTGCCAAGTACCAAAATTAACAGATCAACATGTTATAAAATCAAAAATTAAAAAAATGAAAGTAAAATATGCTGCACAAGTTCTAAGTGCAAGATTATCAGCATATCTAGAATATAATAGCAAGATCAAAGGTAATTAAACTAATCTCATTATTATTAATACTTTAGATTTACTAATTTGCATATAATCAATAATTGTAACAATAACAAATAAATATAAACTGTATATAATCTAATTGCATGTAATTTATTCATTTTTTTCAGGAGGATTTATTGAATCACAGATTGGTCCATTACAAATACCCAGTAAGGCAGGATACGATACAGCAATGGCATTGGATCTTTTCAACAAAATTTTTGATTCCGTTAATGCACATACCTTGCATCCACAAACTCCTCTACGTGTAGCAGTTACAAAAAATAGTAAGCATCATACATTTTGGCCTTATGCCATTAAACGATTATCTAACATGCGATATGTCGATCCGAAAACTAAACTTCCAGTTAAATGTATTCCATCGTTAAAAAATTGGGTATTTACTTTGCGTGGTTTTCAAAAAATATGGAAAATTGTTGAAAGTAAAGAAATAAGATTTTTAAAAACAAGAAATATCAATCAGGATCCTCTAGAAAATTTTTTTGGCTTAATTCGCAGTCATGGACGCAGAAATATAAATCCGTCTTGTAGTCAATTTTGTGGATCTTATAAAACATTATTAATTAATAATTGTACTGCAAAACGATCTATAGGATCTAATTGCGAAAACATAAATAATGGCGATTTATTATTTAGTTTAAAACAGTTTGTAAAAAATGGTAGTTGTGTAACTAATATTACAGAACAAACGGAAGATTTTTTAACAGAATTCTCTCAAATTAAAAATATAGAAAATACGCACAAAACATATCCACTACAAGAAAGCAATAGATCATACTGCTGGCTGGGTTGTAAAAAAAGTTTTGTCAATAAAAAAATTTAAAAATTGTATAACATGTAAAGAAAGTCTTTTAAGTACCGACACATCAGATAAAGAATATATACAAATAATCAATGCAGAATATGTTAAAGAAAAACCATCTCTAACGTATCCATCTATATGTTTTTTGAAGGATATATTTTTTGAAGTTGATTCTATTTTAAATGAAAATATTTCTTTAGTATGTTTTCGTAAAAATGTTTCTGTTTTATTACGTGAGCGTGTGTACGAAAAATTAAACTCAAATTTTGCTAAATGCATCGAACATAAAGAAGAATTAAAACTTGCTGTTATACAAGTTATTATTAAATTATTCCTATACACATTTTGTAAAACCGTTAACAGAATTTTATTTGGTCGTGACACTCGATAGCTCGCAACACTATATTTAAGCAAGCTATTGAACATTATAAAAAAAAGCAAAAAAGATGTTTAAGAAAAATATAAATATTGTTCTTTTATTAGATAATAAGGTATGTACAGTATATACATTTAGATTTTTGACAATATCTCAATATATTTGATAGATCAAAGTTTAGGTCTACTTATGATTGTAGTATTAATTCTAAAAATTGTATTTTTATATATTACTAAAAAAGTGCGATTGTTAACTTGATAATAATAAATGTTATTATTAAATATAAAAATAAATATAATTTAAAATGAACAATTTTTATTATTGAATTAATAACATATTGTTACGTCCAGACTCAAGGAAGGAAGAGTCGAAAGGAAGGACGTAACTAAATTTAACTTTTCGAACGACGGCAGACTATCCGTCTGTTCGACCCGAACGAACGTCTGAGCCCAAATAGGTCAACGACCGCAAGGGTCGCTCTTACTCTATTTAAAGGGCCGTTCGCTCGGTGGTCCCTTTTTGGCAAGAGAATTTAATCTCTTTTACGCAGGATGGGACCTTGTGCGATCCTGGTTTACGGGAATGAGTGGGAACGGGTTATTAATAAATGAAAATCATTTATTTTGAAATTTATAAATTTATTCCTAATATAAAGACGAAAGAATTTATATACATAATAATATTATTGACGGACTTAGTTGCTAATGAAGAGTGAATGTATGTGTATGTGTCGCGGGTGATACATTAGTACGGAGGTCTTCAATCGGGGCAGAAAGGGGTAAGAGTTATTGTTTAAATTTTAGGGTCCCGATTGGTGGTTACAATAATTTAAATGGCAATAGGTATATACAATTAGTGTCCATGTGTGTGCGTGTAAGAGAGACTTCTAGGTTATATGAGTTCGGTAATTATGGCGGTAGAGGGGGGATAGGTTCGTAGGAGAAGGTGTGCAGGGACGGCTAAAGGATATCTACGCCCGGGAACATACCAGGGGATGATGTTATTCCTATTAGTGGTCTCTAGAAATTCGCGTAAGGCCTCGTGGTCTACGGGGCCTGGACCAATCGTGAAAGCTCCCTCAGGGACTTCTCGTATCCCTGGGAGCTGGTTTATCAGCCAAGCTCTGAATTGCTCGTATGAGAGCTTGGCAGGCGATTCTGATTCCTCGGAATCGTCGTCGCTGATATCTACTACCTCAAACCCTTCCGGATGTTCCCTATTTACAGAGGACGTTGGGGATGAGGGAGGAGAATCTTCAAGGGTGATTGTTGAGGGAGCCGGAGACGGAGATCTAGGTGGGTCAGGGCGTTCGGGAGAAGCAGGGGGAAGAAAGGGAGAAGGGCTCCGCGGAGAATCGGCGTCCTCAGAGGAAACAGAGGAGTGAGGGGAAGGGGCCCGCTGAGGTATAGCGGGTTCGGGAGAAAGAGGAGAAGGAGTTCGCGGGGAATCGAAAAATTCTGCAGAAGCAGAGGTAGCGGGAGACGGCGTCAGCGGGGTTTCTATATGTTCGGGTGAGGAAATAGGAGAGACCGTAGGGTGATATGTATTAGTTGTCTCTGTGTGGATCGGTGTGTTAATTTTTCCTAGGGAGCCGAAGGTTTCGCCCGCAGCCAGACTCCGTGCCAACGCTTTCTTTAACCGCCTATTACGCCGGTTTCGCGCCAATTTAGCAGCGGTTCGCGAGGATCGTCTCCTTGGATTTTCCATACTTATGGAGTGCGCAGGTAGGTGTTAATTATTCCAGGTGTGAATCTGGCTACGGACTCCTCCGTGAGGATGGTGTTCCACTCACAGTTGTTCACTCGCGAAAATCGTCGTACTCGGTGAGCACTGGGCACACGATGATTTCACAAATGTCACTGCGAATGCTCACGAGTTCGAGATTCACTCGAAGGATGGTGATACAACTTTTCGCGAATGATCCGCGTGCGTAGGTTTGAGAAAAGATTGATATTCTCTGAGAGATGTCACGGGTATATATACCTTCTTGCTCCTCCTTCCCGTTAGTTTGTTAATATTTCCTGACGAATAGGGAATTTTTCAATAACGCCCTTTCAGTCCCGGGGGCGTCTCTTGATTTTAAAAGTTTACCGGGATTGGTCAGGGCTTTTGTTTAAGGCCCTAGGTTTTGACCAATGGAGAATTTGTTGAGGTTTATATTTTTATTATCCTCTCGAGATTATCTCGGTGATCTGTCAGGCGGCATTTGTTTGGATTCGGTTATCGTTGTTAGTCTGGTAAAATTTTATTCGTTTTCAAGTGGAAGTTTTCTTCTAAATTTTTATTGATTTTCAAGTGGAGATTTCCTTCTAAAAAGTTTTTATTGCTTTTTAAGTAAAATTTTCCTTTAAAAGAAAGATTTTTATTGCTTTTCAAGCGCGAGTTGTCAACTAGTCAAAGCGAGAATTTCAGACACCGCGAGTTACATCTGGTATATATCTCTCCTTTTTTTATTTTTATTTTTACGATTAACCGTCTCCGGTCAGCTGCTTCGCCTGCCAGATCATAGTCTTATTCCCACGCCTGTGATTTTTCAATCATCGCCTTGCATTCTTTGAAAGAAAAGAATCGTGGAGTCCACAGGACGTAACAATATATAACATTGCCATTTTTCCTGCGGATAAAGTAAATTTTTATTAAAATATAATTTAATATATTTTCATTCTGTATCGGTACTTTTGATCTTTTTAATAAGATTAAAAACACCGATACAGAATGAACATATTATTTATATTTTATTATATAGTACATTATATATATATATATATATACATATATATATACGGTCGGCCATATTGTATATTAGTTCGCTCATGTATATTCGCCCAGGTGGCGCTTCAAACACTATTTTAAAGCAAAGTATAGGAGTTGGTTATCTATTTTACTTATAATCTGTGTGCGTCAGTATGTAGATTCCCCATTATAATTTATTGTATTAAATTTACTGAAGAAGGTCCAAAGAAAGGACCGAAACGTTTAGATTTAATAAATTTGTTATTCCAACAAGTTTGTTTTTAGTATTTGCGTACCTACACCCTACGCGTGGCTCCATATAGCATCCCTCTGAATTTGTAATTTATCAATGCAGGGAGCCTACATTGTTGACTTATTATATATATTTTATTTGCTCAATGTTATACATATGTCTATATATAACTGAAAAATATTTTTATATTCTTTTTCTTTTTAGATTTTAAATCACATTTTCATAGTTAGGCGAATTGTGTCTTTCAATTATTGCTGGCCCAAGATTTTGAATAAATTGTTCAAAAGTATATCTGCTGATACAAAAATGTGATTTAAAATCTAAAAAAAAGAATATAAAAATATTTTTTAGTTATATATAGACATATACATTGAGCAAATAAAATATATATTCATCTTAATTTTCCAAATTTTAAGTACTAAATTTATTTTTGAAATGATTCTCACACACTCGTATTCAGTATTACAATTTTTATTAAATAAAATAATTTTATTTCATAAAATTCATATATAGTAAATAATATAAAGTTATCATTACCTGTGACAGAATATAAAAGAACAATATTTTCAAAATAGTTATTAATTCTTAAATGTTGTTCTCTGACATGATCTATTTGCCAATCATCACCTTCATCGCGTTATTAATAAAAACATTCCACAAAAAAGGATTATCCATCCTTATATATTTCCTATGTTTATTCAGTAATAATTTAAATAATATATGATAGAATATAAATAAATAAATAGAATATATATAAATAAAATATAAATAATTATTAATAATTAACATATAATTAATAAAATAATTATTCATTAATTTTTTTATATAATTATTGATTAACATTTAATTTTAATACAGTGAGTTATAAACAATTATTCGTTTCTTCCATAATTCTATCAGTAAAATGTTTTTTTTCTATCAGTACATACTTCTTTTATTAATAAATATTTTGGAGAAAATAAAACTGTTATTAATATTTAGAATAATAGTTTGAAATAATAATGAGGTATATAATACGTACCTATTACTTGTGCTAGCTCTTAATCCGATTATTGCTGAGACAGCGCAAACATGATCCGATTAGTCTAGGGGATTTTTGGACATGAACCGATTGAGTACCACTGCTCGGTCCGATTAGAGATCCGATTAGTTGTCGTAAATACCCCGGTTTCCTTTCTCTCTATTCCTAGGCTAGGGAGAAGAGGGCGCTCTCTATTTTTGTGGTTCAACCTGCATTCACCGGCTATACCCCAGGGACGCCGAGAGCTAGGGATCCTTTGAATAGACGTAAGGCACAGGAGTGGGAACGTTAATGGTTAGGGGGAGGAGCTTCGCTTCGCGAGTATTCTTCGATTTCCTCCAAAATGGAGATTATCTGATCCAGAGTTATGTCGCCTTTTAAATAATCATGCATCAAACAAGAAATTAGCGAACTTATGATATAGGTTTCTAATTCTAACTGTTGTAGGTGTCAATTATTCATTTGAATTCTTATTAATTAGATTTTATGCTGATTAATTGAATCAGTTAATTAGACCATCTGCGTTTGCTCTATCGTCTAGGATCGTAACGTCGTCTAAACAAACAAGAAATTGGTCTATATCAATATGTCCTGCCACAACGTCGGTCAAGAGTCCGATAATTAGAGAAATAATTGAAAGTCTCGTCACTCGTTATTCCTTGTATGTCTTCGTCCGAGTATTCGGGTTGCATTTGAATTAAATTGACAAGATGATGATAAAGATAGATTTATTAGTTATATATAAGAAAATGTACAGTTATATTAGTAGGTCAAATAACTAGCGTATTCATCTATTAAATATGAATCTTCCGGAGTTTAGGTTTTTAGTTGTGGAATAAGATCCTTAGAGGAAGATAATTCCTGAGAAATGTTTTCCTTTTGTTGGATGACAAATTGACATAACTCAGCAAACAATGATAATTCCTGGGAGTCTACTGGTGAATTGGAAGAGCTGTTTGTTGCAAGAACGATTGTTAGTCCGTGAGGAACACTGATAGAATTTGTTTGTGTGGACGAACTTTTCAACTTGCGCAGCGTTTCTGGAGACAGGCAAACCGTCTCGCAGGATTTGACACGCGGTTTATTATTTTCTATTGCGTGTCGCTTAAGCCAGCGCAAAAAGGAAGCGACTCTATTAGCGCGTGTTTTCGCACCGGCCCTATGATTTCGTTTTCTCCGGTGTACTGTTTTATCTTTTGAATTTTTCATCTATAAAAAGGGGTTATTTGAATAATTAGTATTTATTATAATTCTGATGAGAGTTTTAATATGATTCATGGGGAAAATATCAATATCGAGTCAATATTTTCATGTATCTTTAATTTCTAATACAAAGAGGAAGGTCAATTGGTAAAAGAAAAGTGTCTTCGGGCAATCCGAGAATGCTCGTTGACGAAGAAGTTATTCAGGGTAATGATGGGAGATTTGTCAAATCAAGGGCATTCCTAGAATGCTCGGTGGTGAGAGGATTTTAAGGGTACGGTAAAGAGTGTTACCTGGGCGTGCGCTCGGTAACAGGGTAAATGAGGATTGGACCACGTCCGAATAATATTAAGTTTTCTTGAAACAATGCCTATTAAGTACCTCGCCTCCTGTTATCGATTTTTCCTATGGATAGACAGGGCTAAGGAAAATGTCTTCGGGCAATTCGAGAATGCTCGTCGACGAAGGGAATTCCTCAGGGTAGTGAGGGGAGAGTTGCCTATCGGGCATTTCTAGAATGCTCGGGGGCGAAGGGATCCTGAGGAAGCAGGTATAGAGAGTTGCGAAACTTACATAAAGTACGCTTTGCAATTATAGGTAATTAAGGGTCTAGATCACATCCGAATAGCAACAGGAGCTCTGATTATTATGTTAACGTTATCAAAGATTAATATTGATATTTATTTATAAGGGTGATGGAAAATTGGATTAAAAGTTGACTGGCGTTAGGAAACTGTTAGCTGTGTGCTGTGTTTAACAGTGAATTTCTTTTATTTGTTTGGAAGAATGAATGATATGAAGTAAGATTTAAAGAAGGATCACCAGTCTAGCACAGCTTATGTAAAGTAAGGGATAAGAGTTCGCCGGGGTAGTTTGGTACTTACCTCGTAATGACGATGAGCTCTTATCGGACGATCCACTGCTTGTTCGTTCTAGCTCCCACAATAGGACCTCGGTCACGGGATGCGAAATCAAGAGTACTCGGATACGTTGATCAAGAGTTCTTTATTCTATCTTCAATTCACTTTACAATTCTATGCGCGACTTGACAATTCTAAGAGTCAACGCGGTTGACGGCCAATGCGTGACTCTGTAAAGCGGGTTCTACAATAGACGCAGAACGCAGATCGCAAGACGCAATGCAACGCAACGCAACGCATCGCAATATGCAAGTCGCAGACGCACTGACGTAAAGACCGCGCTACGCGAAATACTTTAAAATTATTATTTTTTTTACAATACACGGAAAAAATGTGTTATACACCCCCGGTGTTGCGTTAATTATAATTACATATATCAATTAATTTATTTCTTGAATGATAACCACCTTCCCTCTATTAAAAATATCCAAAACTTCCATGATTTTTCCCATGCAACGAAATTGGTAATTCACAGAAATTTGTTTTACTGCGCAAGCAACACTATAAGCGAAATGATCCGCCGCTGACGATGTCGACGAGTCGTTGGTACTCGTATCATCGTTATTTATTTTATCATACATTTTTTGCGCTGTTGTTGCGATATTATCTAATGCTTGAAGTTCTCTGTCTATACTATATTTCCTTTCTTTGCTTGTCTGCAGATCCGGCTTTGGCACTCTAAAATTTACTGCCTTTTAACGTATGGATGGCACCTGTGACGGGCTTCGGCGAGAAGGTATTGTAATTGAGGTGTCGCAATCCTTTGTCAACGTTAGACTCTCTTATAACTAATAATAATAATCTATAATAATAATAAAATAATAATATTAAGTTTATTCATTAAGTACAAACCTGTTAAGTCTAACGAAAGCACTTGCTCTTCTTTTATTGTGAACCATCTGGGCGTATCAGTTTCCTCGCAAATTCTAAATTTTTGCGAGCCCACATCACTTGTTGTTGCCTCTGTTTTGAATGTCGACGGTTCATTTATTGGTTTATTTATTAGTCCTATGTTTTTTTTCGTAATACTCATAATAGTCTTACTATAAAAATTTCAGATTACGATTATGAGTTTTTATAAATGTCAGATAAAAAGTTTAGTCACAGAACACATTACTTTATTAATCACATACCTCCTTCCCGCAATATGTTCTGCAAGGAACAATAATTCACCGTGGAATTCCCACGATTAGGTGTACTGCGAAGCATCGTCCCATCACGCCCCGCGCACTCTTTTATCTTTTTATTTTCCTTTGCGAAGGTATCTCTCAAAGATTTAAATTTTCGGCTAGCCTCCTTATCTTATTAAAATAAAATAAAAAAGTTCACACAAAGATTATACGGCATATCCTGAATTTCATAATAAAATTCGTACCAGTACACTATTCTGATGTGAAATACTTTTCGCGATATACAATTTGACGCTTGTCGTACAAATGCGAATTATCTCTCACAAGTTTAATGAGTTTTCGGATAAACTCGTCGCTCCATTAAAATCCCATTTTTTTTATAAAAAAAATTTTCACGATGAAGTGTACTGAGAAGCAATCATTAGCAGATCGCAAAAGCCGCAGAAAGATGATCAATTTTCATCTTTTGCGATGGCGTCGGCGTTGGCGTTGCGGCTTCTGCGACAACCAATCAAAACGAAGAGTGTCAAATGTTTATGTGTTTGTTGGTTGCTAGCATGTTTGACATTTTGCACTTCAGGTTATTTACCTGCGCAGTCCTTGAAAATAATAATTATTTTTCAATATAAAAAAATGGGATTTGAATGGAGCGACGAGTTTATCCGAAAACTCATTAAACTTGTGAGAGATAATTCGCATTTGTACGACAAGCGTCACAAATTGTTCAAAAACGTGAGTGCGAAATCGCTGACATGGGAAAAGATCGCGAAAAGTATATCAGAACAGTGTACTGGTACGTATTTTATTATGAAATTCAGGATATGCCGTATAATCTTTGTGTGAACTTTTTATTTTATTTTTATAATGTGAGGAGGCTAGCCGAAAATTTAATTCTTTGAGAGATACCTTCGCAAAGGAAAATAAAAAGATAAAAGAGTGCGCGTTCAGGAGATGGATGGGACGATAGTTCGCAATACACCTCATAGTGGGAATTCCACGGGGAATTATTGTTCCTTGCAGAACATATTGCGGGAAGGAGGTATGATTAGTAAAGTGATGTGTTCTGTGACCAAACTTTTTATCTGACATTTATAAAAACTCATAATCGTAATCTGAAATTTTTACAGTAAGACTATTACGAATATTATGAAAAAAAACATAAGACCAATAAATGAACCAATAAATAAACCAACATTCAAAACAGAGGCAACAACAAGTGATGTGGGCTCGCAAAAATTAAGAATTTGCGAGGAAACTGATACGCCCAGATGGTTCACAATAAAAGAAGATGAAGTGCTTTCGTTAGACTTTGTACTTAATGGATAAACTTAATATTATTATTTTATTATTATTATTATAGATTATTATTATTATTTATAGATGCATAGAGTCTAACGTTGACAAGCGATTGCGACACCTCAATTACAATACCTTCTCGCCGAAGCCCGTCACAAATGCCGTCCATACGAGAAAAGGCAGTAAATTTTAGAGTGCCAACGCCGGATCTGCAGACAAGCAAAAAAAGGAAATATATAGACAGAGAACTTCAAGCATTAGATAATATCGCGACAACAGCGCAAAAAGTGTTTGATAAAATAAATAACGATGATACGAGTACCAACGACTCGTCGACATCGTTAGCGGCGGATCATTTCGCTCATAGTGTTGCCTGCGCATTAAAACCAATTTCTGTGGATTACCAATTTCGTTGCATGGGCAAAATCATGGAAGTTTTGGATATTTTTAATAGAGAGAAGGTGGTTATTATTCAAGAAATAAATTAATTGATATATGTAATTGTAATAAAAATAAACTTTTTTTAAAAATTAATCACATTTTGTTTGTTTTATATTAATTATAATTACACTTATCACATATATAACACATATAAGATCGAACATATATTATATAAAACATATAGCATATTTAACATATTATACAACGCCTCTAAACGCAGCGCTGTATTGCCATGGGGCTTGTTGCTCTCCTGCGGGGGACACAAAATAATCCCTTAATGTATCACGCTGAGCTTGAGCAGATCTTGGTGAATTGTTTGAACCTAGCCTCGTTATATCACCAAAAACAGTACCAATTTCATTCCTCCACTCACCATCTATTAAAACGTGATTATCATCTTCCCTATCTACGAGATTAGAAGGGCAGTACGCAAACACTTCGAGTTGACGATACACTTCGAGTTGCTCAGTCATAAGGTAATTGTGTAAACAAACCAAAGCACTAATATATACAGAGACATTTTGAGGAGAAGCACATATCGTTTTAGATAGAATCTGCCACCGAGATACTAAAATGCCGAAAGAATTTTCTATAACTCTTCGTGTTCGTGACAGGCGATAATTGAAGACTCGTTCTGCATCTCCTAGTTGTCGTTTTGAATACGGTCTCATCATATATTGTTTTAAGGGAAATGCTTCGTCACCAACGAATGCATGATGAGTCACAATATTGGACGAAGGCAAACGCTTTGGCGTAGGTAATTCTACTTCTCCATTTTCCAGCATACGGCCAAAATCACAATTGGTCCAAATACTGCAATCGCTCAAAGAACCTGTACATAGATCACAAGAAATTAAATTGCATAACTGTATCTTCTGTTTATGATATCATTTAATCCTCATTTTACTACAATACACTTACCATATTGACCAATATCCACCCATACAAAGCGATAGTCCGCATCACAAGCCGCCATTAATACGATACTAAAAAACTTCTTATAACAGAAGTAATTAGTACCCGATCGAAATGGTGCTTCAATTTTGATGTGTTTGCCGTCAACACTGCCAATACAATTTGGAAATTGCCATTTTTCTAAAAACCCTTTTGCAATATTCGACCATCTTTCAGCATTCATAGGTGGAAAGACCCTAGAATGCAGAGCGTCCCAAATTGCACGACATACCTCCGGTATAATTTTATATGTAGTCGAGAGTCCAATGCGAAAGTCCCACGATTTAGAACTTACGCTATCACCATGCGCGAGATATCTAAAAAATACAATTTAATTCTTACTTTCGTATTAAAAATCTCAGTATTAATTACAAAGATGTTAATCTCACTTACGTCAGAGTCAAAACAAGCCGCAATTCCGGTGATAGAGGTTTTCTGATGCTTTTTTTCACAAGAAACGGTGAAACTAATTCGAGTAATCGATCGAATGTATCTGGTCGCATTCTGGTTAGTCGGAAAAACTCTTCGTGATCTTCTGTTTCTTTGAGTTGTCGAAATAAATTGTTATAATGTCCGTCTTGTTTTCGAGACCGATTTATAGGTCTCACCCACCATCGTCGTTGTCCTCTACCTCTACGATTTCTTCGTAAAATCAATCTTTTTTTAATGACCACTGCACTTAAAATTAAACTAAAGCATAACAGCAATAATTTTCGGTTGTGCGTATTCATTTTCATGTTTAAAAAAATGCGTTTTCTATTTTGCAGTTATTGCTGCTATTGCGTCTATTTGACAGCGCTCTTTACGTCAGTGCGTCTGCGACTTGCATATTACGATGCGTTGCATTGCGTTGCGTTGCGTCTTGCGATCTGCGTTCTGCGTCTATTATAGAACCCGCTTAACGTAATATCGAAGTGCCTTATAGCGATACGATGTCGTCTAGTATTAAAATGCCGCCCCAAGGCTCGAATTTTAGGGGTTTATAAACATGCCGAAATGCGGAAAATCTCCGTGTCGTGTGCAATTCTTTTGGTGGGGGTTTCTTGAGAAAATCTTTCTTAGAACCTTTTACAATAAATTATTTAATATAAGGGGGTCACTGCTAGAAGACCAATGAGATCGGATGTACTAGATATCTGACCAAATATGGTCATTCAGTTGTGCGGAGGTGGGAAAAATGTATTTCTTCTACAGGAGGTCGTAAAATCCGGGAGCGTTCGCGGTTTTACGATTGTTAGATCGTCTGCGATTCGAGTACTGGCACCCCACGACACGAAGATGCTAACGAGCGAGCGAGCGCGGACCCTTGCTCGTGATCAGAGGGGGGTCGCGACTTCGGTGTTTTATAGCTATTGCCTTGTGACACAATTTTAAGAGGGTTCGCGCATAGATATGTATACTATATAATTCTTATAATTCGCTTAGTATTCGCTTTCCATGAAATCACTTTCTATATAGTTATTCGAGGTCGTTCAATTTAAATTGTCTTTAACTCAATAGTATGAATAAGAGAGTTTTGTTATATATAATTATGATTTCATAGAGCGGCATCGAGAATTTTGTCTCGATAACGATTCGACCTCGTGTCTTCCTGATATCTACGAAACTTTATCCTCAAATTTATTGTTTGGTAATGTGATAATTCGATAATGAAAATATTTGTTATTCAATAAATTCTGATTGCTATTGTAGAGGTAAAGTTTCATAAATATAATTACAGCAAGAATTTCGATAAGTTCTGTTTTATAATGCATCGCTTGACTTATAATTAAGAGGAAATGTATGGAATCTCTTATAATAAATCATTGATCATTAGAATTTATAATTACTCACACAGAACAAAAACCTCCAATGGATGTCATGCTCCGTGTGTGTATAGATTCTCATTATTGTAAAATATTAAATTATTAAATGATTTATTATGCTTGAAGTTCCATAAATAATATTATTGTATTTTAAATTCTAAACATAACATAGATATTGGATACATACATGTACTGGTTAATTAATCGGAATTAAAGTAATTATGTTAGTAGTACGAGGGTTAGTTACATATAGTAGTGGCTACGCGATCTAGGAGTTTAGTATGACATTCGATTGGTCGACTAAGTTTTGTTAGTTCCAGAAGGTGGTTCTTGATTGGACAATCGTTGGTTAGTTCGAACTAGTTAATGGAAAACTTAAAGATCCTCTTACCCCCCTCCCTCACGTTTCCCAACCCTTTCCCCTTCTCCCTGCCTTTTTCCTCAAATCTTCCCGCCTCTCGTCTCTCCTTCCTCTCTCTTTCTTTTCCGTATTCCTCTATCCTTGGCCTCCTTATTCCTTGCGGTTTCCTCCTCCCCTTGTCTTCCTACCGTCTCCCCCTTCTCTCAATCCAAAAGCATCTCGTCTCCGCACATCCTTCCTCTGTAAATCAAGACATATGACAAGACCATGATACCAATTACTATCTAATTACCACCCTCCATCTCTCCCCCCTTCTGACCTCCCTTCCACCCCTCCCTTCCCCTCCTACCTTATACTTCCTCAACCTCTCTCCACATCTCCATCTCCTCGTCCCACTTCCATTCCCTTCCTTCCACCCATAACTCCCTGCTATCAAACTCTACCCTTTTTCCCTTTCCCCTCTCCATCCTTGCTCTCTCCTTGATCCTCCATTTCATTTTCCTCTCTTCCCTCGTTAGATCCTCGTCCACTTCCATTCTCCACCTTCTCCCTATCTCCCATCTTTTCTCTAAAATCTCATCCCTATCTTCCTTCTCCTCCATTATAATCAGTAGCCATCTCTTTCCCCCTTCCCCTATCCTCTCATCCACCCCCCTTAACATCACCTTTCTCCCCAGGATCCTTTCTATCATCATTTTTAGCAGCCTACTCCTTTCTTCAAAGCTATCCCCCTCTATCCCCCTCCACACCAGGTTCCTCCTTCTTCTTGCCCTCCTTACCTTCTCCTCCAATTTCTCTCTCGCCTCCCTTTCTCTCTCCCTCTCCTCTTCTTTTTTCCTTTCTCTTTCTATCCTACCCTCTAACTTCTTCCATAACTCCCTTCCCCCTCCTCCTCCTCTTCTTCCTCCACACTCTTCCACCAACTAACCCCCTCTTGATCCCCTTTTGCTATCCTATCCTCCTTCTTATCTTCTTCTACCTCATTCTTCCCTGCTTCTCCCCCTGTCATTTTCCCTATCCCCTTATCGCTCGCCCCCTCACTACCCCTGTTCACTCTATGTCCTTTTTTCTCTTCTCTCCCTTCGTCCTTCTTCCTCCTCTCAGCATCTTCCTTCTTCCTCCCCTTTTCCTCGCTCCCTACGTCTGCACCTACAGCCTCTTCCTCTGTCGCTGCCTCCTCTCCCCTGCCTTCTAACCTGTCATCTTCTTTCTCCTCCTCTTCCCGTGCTTTCTCTCCTCTCTCTCTCAACAGTCTCAGCTCCCTCTCAATCCCTCTCATTCCTTCCACAATTCCACTCAAGCCTTTCCTTATCTCCTTCATCTCACTCAACCAGTCCTCTTCCCAACCCATAATCATACCACTTTCTCTCTGTCTGTCTTTCGCATGTAACCTTCACGCACTACTGCGTATCACTAATAGCCCCTCGCAACACGTGCTCGCACACGTGTCCCGCCGGCTTTCCTGTGTCGCCATCATCTGTAGTCCCAGCATCTCGTTCTACCGCCGGCCGATAACACTCTCCTCCGTCAGTTCCTTCCCTACCGACCAAACCGTTCCCTAGTTCTTCTTCACCGCCGTTCCTTCATCTCTCTCCTTCCTTGCCGACTCCTACCTTCTCTCATATCCACTCTCATTTACTCTCCCTTCCCGTCTCCAGCGCCCTCTTCTTACTTTCCACACTCTTTCCTTTCGCTCCATACACCTTGCGCCCTCTCTGCTGCTTTCTTCTGCCTCCATTCCACTTAGTCATTTCCTTCTTCCTCCCCTCCTACCTCTCTCTCCTGCCGTCATTCTTCTATTTGCTCCGACTTTTCCTTCCTCTAGATCTTTTCTTCTACTCCATCTCCATCTCTATCTTCATTTGCCTACCTTCCTCTTCCTTATATCCCTTCGTCC
Source organism: Prenolepis imparis (assembly GCF_030444845.1). Lineage (NCBI taxonomy): Eukaryota > Metazoa > Arthropoda > Insecta > Hymenoptera > Formicidae > Prenolepis > Prenolepis imparis. The sequence continues at coordinate 7,843,569 of NW_028141173.1, forward strand.
AACACTCCTCCAGCCTCCACCCTCATTCTCACCTCCAACAATCCCGTCAGAGCTCCGAGCTCCTAAATCCGCCTGTCCACTAACCGACCGCCATGTTCTCTCCCATGAGCAGCAAATATGCTCTAGTAAATTTTTATCACGTAACTGATTTGCTGCTGCAGTATGCTGCATATGAAAAGGCACCTTAAGGGTCGGCAGGCGACCCAGGCAAACTCCGAATTGATGTTGGAGACCTCACGCGGTGACAACGCGAAACTCCGATTTCAGTGTTGCCAACGCTGAGAAACGAACTCCCAGGTTCTATGTAGTGGTGTATGTATGTACACGTACACACACCATTGCATTGCTCACGCGGACGCACGGTAGAGAGACAAGGATCGATAATCACGTTATCCTTGTTCCTCTACCGTGCTGATCACGTGCTCATGCTACACGCGAGATACGGCCTGAAAATGCTTTCTGGCCTTCCGTAGCAGAAGGCAGTAACGTAGCAAGGCTAATAAGCACCCACGTTTTGTAAATTTTATATATGCTTATGCACATATGTGCGTATATTATATATAAATATATATATATATATATATCACTAAAAATTATATGTATGTTTTATAATTGTCTAATGATAAATAATAACAGTAGCATAATTGAGAGTGAATTAGTATACAATATATGTTAGACACGGGTACTTTAGACTTGACAATTTATTGCTTATACTTTTTTATCGATCCTTTATGTATAGCCAGCGCGATAGAGAGACAAGAATAAGAGAACGAATATAAATTATCATTAGCTTGTAGCAATCATAGATTGACGAATATGTTGATTATTCTTCATTTCTTTTCGATTATTGATGTTATTGTATAATTTGCTCCATAAATACTTATAACGTGAAAAAACTTATGTCGAGTAATGTATGATGGCTCAATGCAAGGATGTTCAGTGTATCACCCAGTAAACTAGAGTTCAAATCAATATCAATTTTTTTATAATATATTGCAATATAGAAAAATTATAAAAAAAATATATTTCGGCGATTAATTTAAACATTTTTTGAAAATATTTTAATTATTTTACTACACACACTATATAAATGCAAAATAATTCAGAAAATAAATTTAAAAAATTAATAATAAAAATCAACATACCAGCTATTTGTGTGTGTGTGTGTGTGTGTGTGTGTGTGTAGCTGCAATTGATTTATTACTTGATTAATTTATTTACGGAATTATTTTGCATTTAATATATATAGTGTGTGTAGTTGTAAAATGATTAAAATATTTTCAATATAAAAATTTTTAAGTTTATCGCCTTAAAAAATATATTTCTATGATTTTTCTATATTCCAATATATTATAAAAAAAATTGATATTGATATATTTGAACTCAAGTTTTCTACGAGATTGAATATTCTTGCATTGAGCCATCATACGTTACTCGTAAGTTCTTACACGTTATAATAGTATTTATGTAGCAGAGAGAAAGAGATAAGAGAGAGATTATACAATATAACATCAATAATCGAAAAAAAAATCAAGAACGCTTGTCATATCTGTGTTTGTGTGTATATATATAAACTTATATATTATATATTTTATAAATAAGTTAAATATTATATGCACACAATGTACAAGATGTTCAGTTTGTGCCATAAAGCTCAAGCTTCAATCAATAAAATATTCCAATGAATATATATAATCAACAATTATTTTTATATAATAATAAGTATTTGAATATATAAATATATAAATATTGTAGGATGAATATTTGTATATTCACCTTTATTCATAGTCGGCATGTATGATATAGTTAAGGTTTTCTTTTAATTACTACGCGAAGATGCGTACATAATGCGTGTGTCGTTTTTGTTATTATTCGCGGTCCTTAGCGACAGAATCTTTCCGAGCATCCAAGCGATAACACGTATTTTATTTGTATTAACGTTCTTTTCTGTGTTAATAAACATCTTTTCAACTCTTCGAAAATATTCGTATTCTACATTTGGGGGCTCAGCCGGGATAATCACGAAATATTCGAAGACGCGATTGATTGTGAATACGTGTGAAGAGATTCGACGGTCTCATTTCACGCAACGACGAAAAGTGTGAGAGACCAAAGAATACGTGTGAAGAAATTCGACGGTCTCATTTCACAACGACGAAGAAGTGTGAGAGATCAAAGTGAAATTTCTGTGACAAACTGAGAGACAGTGCGTACGAGAGGACTGAGTAAAATATAATTTGTGCAGTACAAATTGTGACGTTGAATAAGTGCCATGAATAAATTCACGGTTGTTGAATTGAAGGAGATACTTTCAGCACGCGGGTTATCCAGTTCGGGTACAAAAGCCGAATTGATTTCGCGAATGATGGACGCGGATCCATCGGGAGCGTGGATGGACATCGATCAGAGCAGAAATATCGATATCGAAGATTCCGAGCAAGCTGGTGCATCGAACGTGCAGCCGGCAACGAATCTACAACAGCGGAAGATCAATCTTTATAAAAGAGAAAAAGAATTAGCAGAACGAGAGTTAGCAGTAGCGCGGCTTGAAATAGAAGTGATGCAAATGAGATTGCAGACCGAGCAAGCAGGAGGAGGCGAACGGCGACGGCGTTCAGCGCATAGCATCGCATCAATTGAGGGTGAGCAATCGAGAGTCAATAACGACGGTGATCATGGTAATAATAACATGACAACAAACTATGATGGTGGCAATGTTCTAACCCAGTCACGGATAAATATAACGGCAATAGCGGATTTGCTTAATAACTTTAATGGCAAATCTGGTGATTTTGAAGTTTGGGAGAAGCAAATCAAGTTACTTAAATCGACGTATAAATTAGAAGATGACATCGCCAAAATACTTATTGGCATGCGACTTAAAGGAAAAGCACTTGAATGGTTGCATTCCAAGCCTGAATATATTGCGATGACGTTTGATCAGCTTCTAGACGAATTGAGAGCTATGTTTTATCGTCGGCAGAGCAAAATAGTAATGCGTAAGAAATTTGAAGAACGAATGTGGAAGAAAGAAGAAACGTTCCATGAATACTTCCACGAAAAACTTATTTTTGGAAATCGAGTACCGATCAATGACGATGAAATACTTGAATATGTAATCGACGGCATTCCAGACGAGGCACTTCGGAATCAGGCACGCATTCAACGATTTGCAACAGCTGATGGACTTCTAGAGGCGTTCGAGAAGGTGACTCTACGAGATAAAAACACATCCGGTGCAGTGAATTCGACGAAATCTGATAAGCGAGGTAACGAGCAAAACAAAGGTGAGCGAAAAGAAGCTATCAACAGTAACGAAAATAAGAAATCAGGGACGATACGTTGTTATAATTGTGACGAGCGTGATCACATAAGTACGAATTGTCCGACTAAAGATCAGGGTACTAAATGTTTCAAATGTGGAGAGCGTGGACATATTGCGTTAAAATGTGCTAAAAAATCTAAAACGAATAAAGAGAGTTACGTTATATCGGGAATTTCAAATCGTAAATGTCTTAAAAAAGTTTTGCTCAATGGTCACGAAATCGAAGCGTTAATAGATTCGGGTAGCGATTTTAGTTTAATTCGCGCAGACGAGTACATTAAATTAGGTTCTCCGCAGTTACAATTTAATGAATTACGATTCGATGGTGTGGGATCAAGCGGTAATATGACGTTAGGAGAATTTCAGGCCGAAATCGCTGTAGACGGACATTTGTACTCAATTAATGTTCAAGTAGTTTCGGATACTATGCTTCGACATAAATTATTAATCGGAACGAATTTTCTGAATATGACTGATGTTAATCTTAAGGGGGGCGAAATAACTATTCGTCCATTATCGGAGATAGCGTGCGATGTTGTAAAATGCAAAGATATTGTACCAGAAATTTTAAAGATTGATGTAATTCATGATGAAACATGTGAAATAAATCGAGTGGATATTTCACATATTAAAGATTCCCAACAGCGAAAAGAAATAGAGAATCTCACTAATAATTATAAGCCGAATAAGATTCACGAATCAGATGTAAAAATGAAACTCATACTTAAAGATGAAGAACCTGTGTATCAATCCGCGAGACGTTTATCGATAGTTGAAAAAGAAATAGTTAATGCTCAAATTGACGAATGGATTGCGAGTGGAATTGCTCAACCATCTACTTCTGATTATGCGAGTCCAATAGTTCTTGTGCGAAAAAAGGACGATTCATTTAGATTATGCGTAGATTATAGGTTGTTAAACAAAAAAATCATTAAAGATAGATATCCATTACCACTGATTGAGGATCAACTGGATTTGCTACAAAGCGTATTTTCAGTACGTTAGATATGAAAAATGGTTTTTTTCATGTTCGAATGGAAAAATCAAGTCAAAAATATACAGCATTTATTGTGCCAGACGGCCATTATGAGTTTAAACGAGTTCCTTTTGGCCTCTGTAACTCACCAGCAGTATTTCAGAGATTTGTGAATACGGTGTTTAGAGATCTTATTCGAGAAAAAGTAATTTTAGTATACATGGACGACTTGATTATTCCATCTGATGATATTGGGAGTGGTATTAAAAATCTTAAAAAAGTATTAATAACGGCAAGTGAAGCAGGTCTAATAATTAATTGGAAGAAATGCTATTTCTTGCAAACCACAGTTGAATTCCTTGGTCACGTGATTAATAATGGTTGCGTTCGTCCTTCAGATCGTAAAACTGAGGCGGCCCGACGATTTCCAGAACCCACAAGTACTAAACAAATACAGAGTTTTCTCGGGTTAACTGGATACTTTCGTAAATTTATTCCTGGATATTCTACGATTGCACGACCATTGTCAAACCTTTTGCGTTTAAATATTAAATTTAATTTTGGAACGGTTGAAAGAAACGCGTTTAAACGACTTAAAGTCATGTTAAGTGAAAAGCCAGTACTTAATTTATATCGAATCGGCGCAGACACAAAATTGCATACAGACGCTTCTGCGTTAGGCTATGGTGCAATTTTACTTCAGCGTAATACCGAAGATCGATATTTTCATCCTGTTTATTATTATAGTGGAAAAACAACTCCTGCCGAGTCTAAGTATGCTAGTTATGAATTGGAGGTTTTAGCTATAATAAAGGCGTTGAAACGGTTTCGCGTTTACTTATTAGGTATCGCATTTTCGATCGTTACTGATTGTCGTGCGTTTGCGCTCACTATGGGCAAAAAAGATCTTTGTATACGTGTTGCGCGTTGGGCGTTACTTTTAGAGGAATATAACTATCGTATAGAACATCGACCAGGAAAGAATATGCTGCATGTGGATGCGCTCAGTCGAAACCCGCTTCCAACATGTTTGCTGATTGATGAATCTGAAGCTGAATTAACAGCTCGTCTACGAAAAGCTCAAGAAGAAGATGACAGTGTGATGAAACTTCGAGATTTAATTCTACAGAATAAAACTCAAGATTATATAATACGAGGCAATTCAGTTTACAGAGAATCAGGTGGTGATATACAACTTGTGGTACCAAAGAAAATGCAAACACAAATCATACGACGGGCTCATGAATGCGGACATTTCTCCGTTGGAAAAACTGAAGCTCTTATTCGAACTGATTACTGGATCCCAAATTTATGACGAGTTGAGAGAGTTGTGCAAAATTGTGTTGCATGTATTTTAGCAGAGAAGAAACACGGAAAACAAGAATGTTTATTAAATCCAATCGAAAAAGGAAGTATTCCCCTGGATACACTACATATCGATCACCTTGGACCGTTACCCTCGACAAAGAAATCATATCGATATATATTTGCAGTAATCGACGCTTTTTCAAAGTTTACGTGGCTGTACGCCACCAAATCTACAAGCACGACAGAAGTTTTAATACGACTTAAGAAACAGGCTGCGATTTTCTGTAATTCCCGAAGAATTATTTCAGACAGAGGGACAGCTTTCACATCAGACGAGTTCAAAAAGTATTGCCGAGAAGAAAATATAGAGCACTCTTTAATTGCAACGGGAATTCCTAGAGGAAATGGTCAGATTGAACGTCTTAATCGAACACTTATATCACTTTTAACTAAGTTGACCGCTCCTAAACCTAATGAATGGTACAAATACGTGGAGATAGCTCAGCAATGTTTAATTCAACCACACATCGGAGTATAGGCACATCACCATTTAATCTTCTGTTCGGAATACATCCACGTATTAAGAATTATCCAGATATTCGAGATTGGCTTGAAAAAGAATGGATTGCTTTTTTTCAAGATAAAGGAGATGAACTTCGAACTCAAGCAAGTGAAAATATATCTAAAATTCAGCGTGAGAACAAGCGAACTTTTGACAAGAAAAGACGAAAAGCAACAGATTATCACGAAGGCAATCTGGTTGCTATTAAACGCACTCAACAGGGTCCAGGATTAAAAATAGCTCAAAAATATTTTGGTCTTTATGAAGTTATTCGAGTCTTGCGTAATCAACGATATTTAGTGCAAAAAGTTGCCGAAGGAGAAGGTCCTCAACAAACATCTACGTCAGCAGACTTTATGAAACTATGGATACAAGAAACTAATGAGGATTCATCAGAAAATGAAGACATGGACGAAAACATTCGGGGCGAATGTTAAAGCAGAATGGCCGAGTGTAGGATGAATATTTGTATATTCACCTTTATTCATAGTCGGCATGTATGATATAGTTAAGGTTTTCTTTTAATTACTACGCGAAGATGCGTACATAATGCGTGTGTCGTTTTTGTTATTATTCGCGGTCCTTAGCGACAGAATCTTTCCGAGCATCCGAGCGATAACACGTATTTTATTTGTATTAACGTTCTTTTCTGTGTTAATAAACATCTTTTCAACTCTTCGAAAATATTCGTATTCTACAATATTTTAAAAAATTTGTTTAAGATTATTTTAAAAAGAATATTTAAAATATTTTTTTAATATTTAAAATATTCTTTTTCTCAATTAAAAAAAATATTTTTTAATATTTTTATATATTCAAATATACTATATACTATAATATAAAAATAATTGTTGATTATTATATTGGATTATTAATTGATTGAAGCTAGAGCTTTTAACATGGCAGTAGCGTTGTTTTTTTTTTTTTTTTTTTTTTTTTACGTGGGGGAAACCTTCAAAAGGCACCCCGGTTTTCCGGGGTAGTGTGAGATTCTTACTCACTAAAACCCCCACTGTGCATACGTTACCTGCTGCAATATAATGGCGTTGATTCAATGGTATCCACGCCTCTTCATTGAAAGTGATCCGCCCTTCTCCAAATCTATCTGCAACAACAAGCAACTCTATGCTGCATACATAGATTAATATCAATATAATTATAATAAAATAAATTATTCATTATAAAATCTGCAAGGAAAACAATGTCAATTATATAATATTAAAATATCAATTACTTATAATAAAATCATAACTTTTTGCGCTTATCGGAAACACAACAATAGAAGCGCTACAACATATTGTTGCATATTCTTATCCCGAAAATCGTTATATATAAATATTTAGTACAAAATATTGAAAAAAATATGTAATATAAATATAAAAATATAATATAAATAATAAGAAATGTAAAAGTATGATATATGCAATTTTTTCCAATGCAATCAAACTTCTATTAATTATATATTTGATTGCATTATTTTTGAGATCTTTTCTATTTTAAAGTTTTAAATGCAGTACGATTACTCATCTCATGGGATAAAGATATATAATAATATGTATACAATGTACAGTAAACAATAGCAAGCAATGTACATATAAACATACATTTAAATATCTAATATCTTTTCTATAATTTGAGGTTAATAAAAATTTAAATTTATGTAATTGCTATTGTTTCTGTACATATTTAATAAACAACACGAATAAATAATTCGAGTGGATCGCAATTTAAACTAAGTTAAATGATTGCGTCGCAAAGTGACCTCAACCATATTATGGGAAGTATACTGTATAAAATATTTCTTGTTATTTTACATGCAACTTTGTTTATTATGTGTTTCTATACTTGTAGCTTGTAATTTGTTTAATTTTCATCTACCTATTACTAAATATTTTTGAAAATAGTACATTGCAAAATAAAACCTATCTGATATTAACACTTTGCGACGCAATCACCTCAGTTCAAATTGCGATCTAATTTGCAATGCACTATTTTCAAAACAAAAGTATAACATAAAATTTAATTGTCATAAATAAATTTAATATTACATATATAAAATATAGAATGGGCCCCTCCAACGCCCATTCCCGTGAGAATGCAACCAATATTCTTTTATCGTCTCTCCGAGATTTTTATGTTACTATATGTTCTATACAATGACGATTGCAGATAACTTCTACCATCTTATTTTATCATTGTTTATTTTTGCATAATGGCAGCAATAAAAGCTTACAAAGATGGGTTAAATAATGAAAAATATTAATTCGGAAAAGGCAATAATTTGTTGCTTTCTAGAATTTTAATTAAATGACGTGTCATGCATTTTACGTCACTGGAATATTTTTCATTACAAGGATTTCCTTTCAAGGCTACAGTTGTAGCGAAAGCCGCAGCATAAATTCCACAAGAGGTGCAATTTGGTTGTGTTTGCACTTCTTCGAAAATTATATCATATTCGTTTATCTTGGGATAACGAAGGCGAATATATTCTTTTTCTTTAGCATGCAATTTATCGTACGTAGTATCAGGTAAGCTGTCGTACACGTGAAGTTTGGTGCCATCAAAATAAATGCATCGCCAATGATCTGTGCAATTTCCGCCAATAATTTGTAAGGTTTTATTGCTACGACTAGCTTCACTTATGTGCGGGTATTCTAAATATAACACACTTTGTGTTTCAAAGCAAGAAGTCTCTCTTACAATGCGTAAAAATAAATCTAACGATTCATCATTTAATTTACTATCTATGGGCAAAACATTATTCTTTACTAATAAAAGAGAAGGTATCACATCATCTAACATTTTTCTTAGTCTTTTTATGTCATCCTCAGTTACATCTCGTTTTTCATTCGAGTAATCAGTTATAATGTCATCAGCAATCGTCATCTTAACACTTTCCACTTTTATGTCATTTTTCCGAGCCGCTTGTGCTTCGATGACATATTGCGGTTCCCGAATAGGCATATTTCTTGCTACTCTACTATCTATTATTTCAGCAACCAAGCAGTCCTCGTAGAATCGTTTAAGCAGTGCTGACATTTTTGTTTCCCAAAATCTGTCATCACGCTCGACAATCGTGTACTTCAATCCAAAGGGTGTCCACACAGCAAAAATGCAATACTTTCTTTGCGTTATGTGGAGTTGTCCCTGCACTTGGAAGTAGTACGCGTATCTTTAATTCATTCGAGTGTCATCCGTTTTATCAAATATTCTATAAATATGTGAAATCTTATTATTTTATCAAATATTCTATAAATATGTGAAATCTTATTATTTTATCAAATATTCTATAAATATGTGAAATCTTATTGAGCATTGCAGTGATAGGAGACACATGCCGCGCCGCATAAGGACATTTAATCTCAACGATAGTATCGTCTCCGACAATGCCGTCAGGCGTCGCGGCAAGATATGGGATAGTTTCATCTATAAATATACCACAATTATTAATTTCTATCCCTAATTCCACCTGCAATTGCTCTCGTGCCATCATCTCTTTTTCTTTACCCCACTCAACAGCCGCGCCCGTCAATCGAGGAAGATAAAGAATTGCTTTCACAAGATTTTGGCACGAAGTTGTTTCTCTTCTGCTACAAACTTTTCCAAAGTTTGAAGCAGTGAGAAGATTTCGCCGTACGTTGTGCCACTCCGGGTTTTCATACTGACCCCGTGTAGCACACTCCAATACAGCATAATTACGTTGTTGCTCTAATAACATTTCATAATGATTAAGTCTCAGCTGTTCGTACATATTACCTTCGATATCTGGCCGTTCTACATTTGATCCATAATCTTTATCAGCCGTTATTTTAGCGGAAAATTTAGATGTACGAACAGAGAGACCTAATTCTTTCGCCGCACGTGTTCGTTGAAGTTGGTTGGCATTTTTTTTTATAATTCTATTTTCAATGATTTCTGTTCGTTTCGGTGGTTTTTTATCCATCGCACGACAAACAGAACTCAAGGGTTACGAAGTATTACATTGCAATACGGCTGCTTTAACGCGTGTTTGATAAGAGCCTTTCATGGCATAATGAACGCGCTTGCCACCAATAAATTTACTTATAATTGCATTACAACTTTCAACAGAATTACTAGTAAATTTATATAGTAAGCTATCGCCATTTTCTATTATGCGTTTCATAGCATTTTCTACTTTTTCTAATAATCCTGCACGTTGTAATTGGAACACAAGATTTTGCTCGCCTTCTTTCTGTTGTCCATTACAGAAATATTGAAGCGAAGCACAATCTTTATGTTCACCAAATACATGGCTAGGTATATTATTTAAATCTTTAATTAATTCTGAAATTTTTGTTTGCCAACTAACTTTACGATTGCGACGAAAGTCGACAGCCTTTACAACAGCGTTTCGAATTTTCATAACGCTGCTATCAACGGCTTTCTTCAATTTTGAAATATTTCTACCACCGGTACTACTCGCTTCACGTATTTTATTACAAAGATTGCGGAGAAGATGATTCGTGCATTCAATCTTCTCCACAACAATATTAGGATACGGTGGAAAATCTCTCAATTTTTTTAATACATTACTATCACCGTCACCGATATATTGACTATAAATAAGGCCATGCATTTCTAAACTAAGTCGGAAGCCTTCGAGGATTATATCACTTTCCATACTGGTGGAGCTCTGATTACTTCCCCAATTTTTAAAACATGTATGCTCTTTTGCTACTACATTAATTTTAGCTGCTCTCGCGCAGACAATACAATATTTATTACGAACACCAACAAATAACACTTTTTTAGAATGATATCCCGTAATAATAGCTGCTCCGGATGGAGAATCGTAACTACCAGTACGGTAGGATCTCTTCATCCACGAGCCGTCTGTTATCACGGGTATATGCGGAATGCCGTCTATGACATCTCCTCTTTCGATTGCCAAACGTTTTTCCTCTTCGCCAGCCACGCGCATTTCTTTTTCCGCGGCGGCGGCGAAGGCTTCCGACATTTCATTATGATGTCTTATATATTTTTTATTATCCATGCATGGAATATCTACAGCAGCAAGAAGTTCTTCAAGCTGCTTATGACCAGTCCCTGTCAATATAGTACCGGATACGATACCACTATTGACATCCAATATTCTGTCATCTGTCGGTTCACTACAAAAGTCGAATGACCTGTTACACATTCGACATATGACAGAAAAATTGCTTTTCAGACCGTCAGACTTCTTTTCGCGTAATACAAGATCAGCGAAACGACATTCGCCGAGCCAATGAGTGGATATTTTCTGCAATTCAGCAAAAACATGCCCAAAACGGTCGACGATACGTCGTCCACTAATCTCTTCAGAATACAAACGATTTGCGTCAATATTCCCATCTGTATGCAAAACAATATTTTCGATATCTTCAACATTTTCGACGTCTTCGATATCTTCGATATTGCTTTGCATTGTACTTTCCGATTCCAATGTGCATGCATCTGCAGAATTTTCAAGAAATGTATTCAACGACTGCGGTGTCAACGCATCATTATCTGTCATCACATTTCTGTCATCGTCTGTATATGCGTGCGGCTCGTTCATCGACAAACTTATCAAATTTTTACAAAATTCACGAACGTCTGATATAGATCCCACCACAGAATCATCATGATCAAAAATATTAATATTTTTTTCTGATTGAAATTTCTGTGTTGCGCATGCATCGACAGATGATTGAGAACATGTTTCCATACAAGATAATGATGTCAACGTATCGTTATCTACATTTCTCTTATTTCCACATGCATATAATTGATGTGACGTACCTGGAATTTCCAAATCCGATACGAATTCCAATGATCCTTTTCCGGAGTCCTCAATTCTTTCTTGATTCACAAAAGAATTTTCACAAAAATAATTGTCACGCGCTTCTCGCATGCGACGCATTTTTTGTGACACACGTTTAGCCGAAACTGTTTTATGCCCCCTAGTATATTTGGGCATAATGAATGTATAATATGCTCAAAATAATACTACTCTAATAAATACTTTGATAAAAAAGAGAACACTGCACTGACAATAAAACACTGGTACAAAACAATACTCTATACTCTGTGCTACTAAAATCACATGAGAGCTTAGCCCGATATAGGTTGGGTTCGAGGAGCGCGCTTTTAGCGCTGTGAGCGTGCTCTATCCTTGTTCACCTTTCAGTAAGTAACAGAGATAGAATGACGCTATCAGCGCTAATAGCGTCTCCCCGAACGCACCTATAGTATTGCACGATGTAATTGCACTCGATCTCGATAATGGATAGTACATGTTTGCATAATGGCGAACCATCAACGTGGTAAGTAATTGTTCTTTTTATTGATATATGTATTTATATATGTATATGTATATATATGTACATATTATACACAAAATATTTGAAATATTGGATTTTATATTTATATGAAGCATTCATTTATCTATTTATGGCATAAAATTCTAATTCTTGTAAGCAATGATTTTTTGGTAACCTGTAATAACCTATTTGACCTTTGTATATTTTTATTGTTGTATATACATATACTTATATGAATAAATATACATATATTGTACGCATTATATACAGGGTATTTTACCCTTTTTTCTACACCCTGTATATATATGTATATAGAATATGTATAAAATATACATTTTTTGCAGCAATACCGATGCCGCCTATTTCTGGCCACGTGCCAGCAAACAATTTTATGCCGCCCGCGCCCGGAGCATATATAATTTATTATGTGTGAGCACCACAACCTGTGAATATTTTGATAAAATAAATATATTTATAATAATACACATTCCTTATTTTACTTTATTATTATAATTAATAATTATTATTATAAAGAAAACATATTACTCTGTGTAATATATATCTTGCTATAATAAAAATTATCACACACAACAAAAATAAAAAAAATATTTGTTTATTATAAAAAATTACTAATAATAGTGCAAGATATATATTACATGGAGTAATATGTTTCCTTTATGATAATTATTATAATATATAATTAAACGAGAGAGAAAGAGAGAGAGAGGGAGAGAGAGAGAAAATAAATTTTTCTAATTGAAAATAATTATAATTAATTTTTTTAGGCTAATATTCAAATGGAACGACGACGACGTTATCGCCAACGTCGTCGTGAGCGGCGGCGACAGCAGCAGCTACAAATGCCACAGCTGCCACCACCACCATCATCATCACCATCACCGCCACCACCACCGCCACCACCACCACCGCCACCGCCACCACCACCGCCACCACCAGAACAATTTCTGCCGCCTCCACCGCCACCAGGACATTTTGTGCTGCCTCCGTCCCTACCAGGACATTTTGTGCTGTCTCCGCCCCCACCAGGACATTTTGTGCCGCCTCCGCCACCACCGCCAACATATTTTCCAAATATAAGGGGATTGGGGGGAAGAAGGGGACAAAGAGGTCGAGGTGGAAGGGGAAAAGGAAAAATTTACAATTTAAATTTTTATTAAACATTTTTTATTATTATACATATATATATATAAATAAATATTTTTAATTTGATCCCTATTTGTTATTTATAAAAAAATTAATTGTATGTGTGTGTGGGTGTGTATGGATGTGATGTATGTATGTATTATCATTATTCGATCATTTGAAATGTGCATAATGTGAGAGCATCTATATATATTTATGTGTGTGTATATATATACATACACACACATAAATATATATAGATTCTCTCACATTATATACATTTCAAATTATCGAATAATGATACATTTGTATATAAATATATATAAATCTATATAAATAATAAAATATTTATATACAATTGAAATAAACGTATGTATAAATAAATATATGTGTAAATATGTAAATATGTTATGTATATCTATATACATATATTTCCATATATTTATATACATATATTTATTTACGTTTATTTTAATTGTATATAAATAAAATAATATTTATATACAAATATTATTTTATTTATACATAAATATTTTATTATTTATATAGATTTATATATAAATATTTAGTAAATCATTATTTGATAATTTGAGATGCATAATGCGAGATATTGCGTACACGAAACGATTATTGGAAGATAATGTTAGGCAAAATCCTTGTTCTACATATACAGAGAAACAAAGGTAATACGATAGCCGGTTCTTACTGACATATCTCGCAATAATCGCATCCGTGTGCTCAATATATTAGTATCTGTACTACATGGACGCTACTACATACGTAATGCAAGAGAGACAAAGACAGAACGATTATCTCTCTCCTTGTCAAGCTGTCAGTATGTTACCACAGACATTTCCCCATGACTTGCTCCTTATAGATGATCTAGTGAGAATCGTTCATCCCAAATTTTACATCGAAGAAGTTATATAGCTTCGTGAAATTTTTTTAAATATATTCTTTATATAATGAAGCAAAGCGCTAAAGAGTCGGATTTTGCATTTTCGCTCTTAAAAATTTATAATAAATTAAATATGGACTCATGGCCAACCCAACCTTACCCATTGCTAGCTGCGCATTTCCCCAAGTTTTATGAAAATTTTATTTTTATCTTTTTTCCAAAAAATAGCTCTTTAGCTCCTTGCGGACAATCCTACTGATTATAAATATCATTTATTTAATGAGATTCATTCAGTATTTTGGCTAAAATATGGAATATACGAATCCGTAGTTCTCGGCCGGCCGCTGGAGGTCTCCACCATGTCTCCTGCCGACCCTTAAGGGTGCATCCCGATGAAGAAAGAAATAGCGGAACGGAACCACAGTATATGTATACAGTAGCGCAACTCTCTGGGTGCTTTCCAGCTACGGAACACAGTGTAACACTGTGTTACAAAGTGTTACACAGTGTCGCCTTGTAGCTGGAATGCTATTTAGCTATTTTATTTCACCACCAGAGTACTTTACAATATTTATCACTAAATTTACCGATGTACATATATACAATTATGTTTAACAATTTGTAATAATTAAAAATCGCAGTAGATATTTTCGCTGTAAAAATATTTTGTAACAAAATTTTTTTATGAATAAATTTATTTATCAGATATATAGAAGAGACTAAAAAAACTGATAAAATTATGTAAATTAAATTGTTATAAAAAATTAATAAAATTAAGTTTTTTTCTATAATTATTCAAATTACATAATTAGTTTCGTGCAAAGAGCGATTAAAAGAAAAAAACGCGCGTAAGCATCCATTCAATTTAAGAATTTTTAACTATATATCTCCTAACTATATGGTCTATTAATTTTTATTAATTATAAATAAAATAATTATTTCTTAAATTATATAACATGAGACTATATTCTTAAACTTGCTTAAACAATTTTTCAACGATTGCAATATTAATTTTATTTTAAATTATGCCTTCTAACTATGCTTAATTAATTTTTATTTATTATAAATAAAATAATTATTTTTTAAACTATAAGACTATATTCCTAAATTTGCCTAAATAAGTTTTTAATGATTGCAATATTAAAAGTTTGTTAATTATGTCTACTAACTATACGCTTAATTAATTTTCTTAATTATAAATAAAATAATTATTTCTTAAACTATATGAGACTATATTCCTAAACTTGCCCAAACAATTTTTTAACGATTGCATAATAAATAAAAATAAGAAATATTAAATTTGTCTGCTACCCAGACAGCACAGAATATTTATAAAATATTTATAAAATATTTATAATAATTATTTTAATATTTTACAAATATTTATCATAAAAATCAGAAAAATATGAATCATAAATATTATAGTAAATATTATAATATATATTTAATAAATCATGCTAAAGACTTTTAAAAATATTTATATTTTCTTTAATAAATATATATATATTATTTTTTAAATAAAAAATTAGGTAAATTAAAAATTAAATTAAATATAAACAAAAAGCTTTGTAGAAAATTTGTTTGTTATATAAAAGATAGATGTTAAATGTATAACTTTTATAAATATATTGAACTTAATCATACAAAATATATTATATAAACTTGTTAGTACTTACAAGAGAACGGTCGGAAGTGTCCCTCACCCATTTTAATGAGCTTTGAATATGTTGTAGAGCATTGAAAAATATTAGACCCGTATTTTTTTAGCAGCGTATCTCGTCGTTTAGGGGGTAAACACCTCCTTGAAAAAAATCTTTTTTTTTTATTTCTGAGCTAATACCTTCGAAACGGTAAAAGATATAAAAAAACGTTTCAAATAAAAGTTTTATGGTTTTTAATGTTCTTTAAAATGATGCAATCAAAATTTTCAAAAATTATGAAGGGGGGAATTTTGAAAAATTTGACATTTTTGAAAAATTTGATTGCACTGTTTTAAAGAACATTAAAAACCATAAAACTTTTATTTGAAACATTTTTTATATCTTTTACCGTTTCGACGGTATTAGCTCAGAAATAAAAAAATCGATTTTTTTCAAGGATGTGTTTTACCCCCTAAACGTCGAGATACGCTGCTAAAAAAAAATACGGGTCTAATATTTTTCAATGTTCTACAACATATTCAAAGCTCATTAAAATCGGTGAGGGACACTTCCGATCGTTCCCTTGTTAGTCACACACATATATACATATATTGGATGCTTTCCATTTAACAACACAAGTCGACACAATCATTCATTCAAAAATCATTCTATTTTTGTTGTCACTATAGCGATATTGAGAAAACAAAAAGACGCGTTGTGTCTTTAATTTCCTTTCTGTTTAATCAATTGCAGTGATATTTTGTGTTTTTCCAATCTGCGAACATAAGATAAATATAATTAATAATTCTCATAATTTTTAATTCAATATTGTTGCAATAATTTGGAGCTTCACGGAGCTCAAAATCATAACGCACGTATACTGAATTTTATATTCGAGAATATCATGTCGAAACAAGTAAAATTATTTATATTAATGTTTAAAAAAAATTACACAAAAGTGTATAAGTAATATATCTTACCTCTTAAAAAAATCCAATCACCACAAAAATATATGGTAGCGAGTATTGCAACTTTTTTTTTTTTTTTTTTTTTTAACGTGAGGAAATGCGCTCTCGCATACCCTACCGCCGGGGAAGCGAGTAGGGTTATGTGGGGCTGGGGTAAAAGTTACCCCGACTCACTAAAACCTCACGGTGGCCGCCATTTCACACCTTACGTCGGGGAGGGCTCGGGATCGCTTTACGCATGCTACCGGGCCCCCCCTGGTGTGTCTAGTCTTATGTAGGCCCACATCCCTGACTTTTTGGGTCTTGACTACTGTCGTGTAATAACGGCGAAACGCGGCCACTCCTTTCGCCGTTTCCTCCCGTAGGACTGCGTGCAGTGAGATGTTTTGTGTCCCCACACAAGGCACCCCTGCAATCCTACATTATTGTGGAAAGGTTTCCCCCGCTTGAGAGAGGGGAAAGGCCCTCCACTTTCGGTTCATCTTCAAAGATGGTGGGAGGGGATCAGGGAATTTGGGCAAATGCTCTTCTTCCCGCTCCCCTCCTGCCTCCTCTCCGGATTGGGTCTGCCTCCGGGTCAGTCTCCCTCTCTCGTTCCGCGGCCTCCTTCTGCGCGATAACACTCTCGCAGAAGGATACCATCCCCTCGAATGCCTCATCCTCCTCAACCATCCTCTTTACAATGGCCGAGAGGGAGAGGTCATTCCCTACCTTTCCGGTCAAGACACGACGCTGATCTACCCATGCAGAGCATTCTTCCAAAGTGTGTTGCGCCGTGTCTCGCCCGGCACCGCAATGGTGACACCTCGTGGTCGGCTCACGTCACGCTACTCTGTGCAGGCACTCACCGAAGCACCCGTGTCCGGTGAGCACTTGCACCAATCGAAAGGTTAGTCCGCCATACTTTCTGTCCACCCAGTCTGAAAGTACCGGGCGGACAGCCTTGACAGCTCTCAGGCCCGCTGTGACCCCAGCGAGCCTGTTTTGCCACCTTCCTAGCAAGAGTTGTCGGGCCTGGTGCTTCAGCACTTCCGCCGCTCTGTTCGTCAGGATTGCTCCACCCTCTTGTATCTCCTTACGTCTCCAGTATAGGGAGGCGTAAGTTTCCGCCAACATATCCCAAGGGGAAGATCCCGACACTACGCACGCCGCTTCAAAGACGATGGTTCTATATCCCCTCGCGATTCTGATGGCCAACCTTTTTTGGAGATCTCATACTATTCTAGTACTACTCCGGCTGTCCAACAGTTTCTCCGCCCATATTGGAGCGCCATACATCACCATAGAGCCAATTGCCGTCATATAAAAGCGGCGTGCTCTATCTTCTGGTCCCCCGAGGTTTGGCAGCAGTCTCCCAATGTCGGATATTCTTCTCCGCCCTCACTCGAGGGGCGAAGCGGCTGAAGTGCTCTTGGAAGCACCATTGATTGTCAATGATTAGTCCCAAGTATTTTAAATGGGGACCAATCACAACGCGGACTCCTTCGATTGTTAGATGGGTCTGAGATGGCCTGCGCTTTCTGGACTTGGAGAACCAAACAGCTTCAGTAGTGATACTAGGCGGGTTCTAACGCAGTTTAGGTTAGGTTAGGTTCCGCAGCCGCGGGGGAATGACGTCACGCGGGGAGGGGGAATGACGTCACATGGGGAGGGGGAATGACGTCACGCGGGGAGGGGGAAGCGTTCGCTAGGGTCTGCGGGGAGGGGGAAGCGTCCGCGATTTAGGTGCCGGGTCCGCGAGGGGGCCGCGGGAAGGGGGAAGCGTTCGCTAGGGTCCGCGGGGAGGGGGGAAGCGTCCGCGATTTAGGTGCCGGGTCCGCGAGGGGTCCGCGGGGAGGCGTCCGCGATGTTAGGGTCCGCGTGGGGTCCGCGGGGAGTGGGGAGACATCCGCGATGTTAGGGTCCGCGAGGGGTCCGCGGGGAGAGAGGAATCCGCGAAAGACCGCGTGAAGCTTTATGTGTGAGGGGTCCGCGGGGAGAGATGACGCGAAGGAGAGCGCGAGGCGAACGTGAGAGAGATGTCGCGAAAGAGAGGCGTACACGAAAGAGAGATAGCGGTCGCGAGATGATGCAGCGAAGGAGAGCGCGAGGTATTGCAGCGAGGCGTATATGCAAGAGCGAGAGAGATAGCGGTCGCGAGATAGTGCGAGATGACGAGAGGTAGCGCGAGAGAGGTAGCGGAGCGAGGAGATGACGCGAAGGAGAGCGCGAGGCGCACGCGAGCGAGATGACGCACGCGAAGGAGAGAGATAGCGGTTGCGAGATAGTGCGAGATGACGAGAGGTAGCGCGAGAGAGGTAGCGGAGCAAGGAGATGACGCGAAGGAGAGCGCGAGGCGCACGCGAGCGAGATGACGCACGCGAAGGAGAGAGATAGCGGTTGCGAGATAGTGCGAGATGTCGCAAGACGAGATAGCGCATCTTAATCTAAAATAAAATATACATTTTTTTAAATAATAACAATTTTAATATGTATCATGTGTATTATACATATTTGTGTGTGTGTGTGTGTGTGTGTGTAAGATTATATAATAAAAAATATATGATTATTAATATGATATAAAATATATATAATCAAAAATAAAAAAGTATATAAAATATAATATATGAAATATAATATATGAAATAAGTAGCTGGATAATGGTGGGGCGGCCGAATGCGAGGTGCTGCGAGAAGCGAAGGTGACGGCTGGGCGGGGACTCCTGCATAACAGAAAATTTTATATTAAATATATTATTATATTATTATTTTATTAATTATTATTTTATTAATCATTTTATTATTTTAAAAATTTATAATTGAAAAGAAATACTTACTAGGCCCATAATGGCTCCGGGACAGGTTCAGGAGGGTACGGTTCCTCACCGAACAATTTGCGGAGGAAGCACACAATGTCCCATTCACCGTAAGGAACATCTTCCTCTAAGTTGCCCCACAGCTGGTCATTGTAATAGCGGTTATATTTCCGCCCTATCCGCACCCACCTAATATGCACCTCACGCTCCGACTCACTCCACAAGTCGTGAAACCTGGGCCGATCGTCACGAAATATCATATCGACCCACCTGGGCCGATCGTCATGGTGCAATATGTCTTCGAAATTCATTTTTAAAACTGTTTTACATTTTTTCCACACTGAAATTAATACGAGCACGTGCGGACATATAATACTTGTATGCGTATGAGAAAAATGAGAGAACAAAGAGAATATTATTTCAATATTAATTTATTCAAAAAAAGGGTGTGGCGAATCATTGCGATTTTACCACCAATTAAATGATTTAAATACATTTTGCAAAGCATAATTTTTTACATGTTTTTCACAACGTAGGCTATATGTAGGATCTAATTCGCTTAAGGCAGGAATATCTTCATAGTTTGCATCCAAGGTCTCCATAGTGAAACCGTTTCTAGCATCGTCCAATATATCGGTCAACCATTCTTGCTTTTCAAGTCCTTTTACGTACACGAGAGAGGATGACTCTTCTTCTTCATGTACCCCGCCAGCGATAGCTGTTGTAATCAAACGCTGAGCCATGCTATATGGAAAGTTTCCATCTTCCCATTGCAGTTTATGGTGATTTCTGATCAACCATGAGGCTTGACGTCATTCAGATTGTGTGAGCACACGCCATGGTACGGGACATGCGAAAAAATAATGTGAAACAATGAATCCTCTTCTCAGAATCGCCGCTTCCTTCACGATAAATCGTTTATTGAGAATAAATACTTGTAGATCCACAAACGTCGGTACAACCATTTTGTTGCAAGAATGTTGGACCACTGACGTCGATTGTTAAAAATCTCAATCATTTATATTACATCAGAGGAGGCGATAATTGTTGATTAAGTAATTTTACGAACTACGTTGGTCAACGGACAATATTCAACAACACGATCGTGCAAGATGAGACAATAGGCTGTAGTATTTGCCGGTACATCTCCCTTACATTCAAACTCTATTCTCACGTCCACGGTAGAATTTTTGACAGATTTATTTTGTCGCGAGCAATCAATAACTGCTAGAGGACCGCAATGTAAAAATTTTGCGATAGTTAGTACATTCTCAATATTACACCCGTAATAAGATTTGCGAAAACGAGAGTACATATCAAACAAGAGGGCGAATCTATTTTTTTCATAATCTAAATTTAACTCATCGTAGGGATAAGATTCCGAGTTTAGATAGAGCTTAACGTTGGTTAATTTACAATGATCGAATACAGTAACATCTTTTGTCATAATATTTGTTCTACCAGTCTGCAGTACAAAGATCACATATCGCGGCTTTTCCAGTTGAGAAGCAGTTTTCACAGTCCATGAATGCTTGGTTGTACTATGTAGCAGAAGAAATTCGTATAGATCCCAAGCGAGAAAACTCATGTTTAAGAATCGCCCGCTTTCCAATGCTCATAGCAAGGACAGTTTATTGACCTCATTCAATAGTACATGGGGCATACGCCATTGTATCTTGAGTAATTCAATAGCAGCTTCCGCAGGACCATACAGACAATTGTTGTCGTTGCGCGAACGTATCAAAATTAATTCGTGGCGAGCATTAATCACAACTCGCTTGTAACCTTCGCAAAATCCCAATAGCATGTTGAGCGGCACGCAAAAGTTGAACATGCAACTATCACCACATGATCCATTATGTGTCATATCCCACCCGGCATTCTTTAAGATTTTACTTCTCTCGGTAGTTAAAGAGACATAATTTTTCAACGTAGAAGTTATTCCAACGTTTCTGTTGCGATCAATCTCCACACCATCGAGTTCATATCGAATTTCATCAAACATGAACGCAACACAATTATTTGTTAATATCATCATTTCATTTGCATCTATTTTAGATATCATCAACATTCCCTCAACATACAAAAAGCTTTCGCACGGCAACGTGTATAAATCCTGGTGATGTATAGGTATTCGTATCTCGTCGCTATGTCCAAGCGATGTGTTGGCATATGGATTGTATGTATGTGTCTCAACCTTGAGGATACGATCATCAAAGACTGGCTCACCACCAATATTCAAAATGTCAATTATCTTTTCGTACGATGAATCCCAATGATTTTAAAAATTCGCGATTCAATGCGCTGAGTTTCTTTTTAGTGTAACGAGATCTCTGATTATTATCGCACACTGCCACCGCCGCAGCTGCTCCCGCAAAAGTATTGTCCCTCGTTATGTCCTTCGTAAAATTATTGTCTTTCACGTGCTCCGTATCATTTAGCACAAGCATCACACGCTAATTTTGTCGACGCCGTACGTACAATCTTACAGTAATTTCCTCTCCTCGAAAATCCAACAATCGTCCTACTTGATCAACAATACGTATCGTTAAATCAGTAATGCTCCGTACAATGATCGGGAGATAAATGATCTGTGCAGGCGTTTCCGATATCTTATATCCTGGCGGCACGCTCGGTGAAAATTCATGTATCGTGTGTACGAGCTTGTCATTACTGTACGCACCAGTGGTGACGCTACATTCTATACGAATAATATTCACACTAATAATATTTATAGGTAAATCCGAATCATGCCATTTTTGAGGTTGCAATATACGATTCGATGAGAATCCCAATAGCGATCCTATATTGTATGGTTTATTAAAGTTTATTCTATAGATGCATTTGATTTCGCTCTTTAGCGTATTATGATTGGCGTGAATCACTCTTGCATCTTCATTCTGCTCTTTATTGGAAGGATATTGTGAAATTGCATGTCTCAGATGATACTCATCTATAGCTTGTAATTCGTATGATCCCTCGGGTATCATAATTTCCTGATCATCGTTATCAAAGTAAAATTTATTATTCTTAGAATTCACATTCGGTATCGTATGATAAGTTTCAAAGTCTGTTAAACCGAGCTTGTAATCACCATCAGATATATCTATAGTTGGAAAATAGCTTACAGCGAGAACACTACTTTTGCCAGTCAACGTTAGTGTTAGCGACATGTTGTCAAACTGAATCGTGATGATGAATTGACAGGCTTTATATCAATCGTTTGAAGAAATTTTAGACACAATTGTCCACAATTATTCTGATTATAATTTTGATAGAATGTGTGATTGTATTCTATTTTCGTAACAATTAAATATTGCACCAATTCTTTGGGTGGTCGTAGATTACCAAAACTATCGAAATATATTGATCGATTTCCCCTCTTTACATATGCTACCCAATGAGTACCGGGAACATCAACGTCATCCAAATTGACGATACCGCTCTCATTTTGTCGTATACCGCTTATCGGTAAATTATTGCGCATGAAAACACCTCTAAAGAATGGTATACGCATACGTCTTGCCAGTTGTTCCAATTGCACATTGGTTGTTACACCCACAGGCATTTTTAGCGTTTTTTTTTGACGTTTTTTTTTCTTAGTTGAGAATCCCTGTCCACGCTTGTATGGAGCGTGATAAACTCCAGGACCTTCCATAGCGCGATTATGATGTTGCATTTCTTCAAGCTGACGTTGCACAGCCTTATTATCATTCACAGCCTTTGCGACTCCCGCTGCTCCACCGGCCAACGAACCGAGAACTCCGAAAAATGGTAAAATTGGCAAGATACCACCACGCTTCGCCACAGGCAGTATTCGTTTCTTCTTTTTCGAAGATTTTTGCACCTTCATCCCCATACCGAATTTTGTCTATGCTTTCATAGCTGCCCAAACAGTCGCAGCGGCTGCTCTTTCACCAAGAGTTGAATCTCTCGCAGTAATACGTTTTCGCGCTTTCGCAGCGAGTATATTATCAGCAACGTGTCGTTCTCTGAGAGCATTGCTTCGAGAATACGCAATGTCGTGCTCGCGACACGCGGCATCCAATGGATTAATACCTCGATTAACTCTAGCCAATCGCTTTTCCAAATGAGTCCCCGGACCGCAAAACTGATAACCGGGAATATGTAATTCGATAGGAAGTGTGTTTGTAGCACGATTAAACAGACCACTACCCTTTACAGTTTTCGTTGACATTCGCTGCAATCCTTTATCATCGGCGCTGGACCGTCGATGTGTGTTTGCTGCCACGGTCGATTGTAATGTTTGAAACAGCGACGACAGGTCTGAATCTCTGGATCCGCTTTTATGTGTTCCGGCAGCTTGTCCCACACGTAGTGGGTGTGATTTTCACATCGCAATAAAACTGCTTTTGGAACAAATTGCAGCTGTTCGGCGATTAAACCGTGAATATCGAAAGCACTTGTTAGCATGACAAACATTTTTTCGGTACTGAGCGATTCATGGTTCCGCGCAGCTATAAATAGGCTCTCCATGACTCATTCATTCATTCGAGAGAAAACATGCGGTTCGTTCAGCAATCGACGATAATCGAAGTTACAAATTTCGATGATAAAACACGGTTAATGTCGGATAAAGAAATACGGAGACATGGAAACATGCTACCAAATACTATACGCGGTATCTTCTGCGGTCCTTCGAATTGTGGTAAAACTAACGCGTTGATTAGTTTGATAGAAAGCCCGTATGGTGTTCGCTTCGAGAACATGTACGTTTACTCGAAATCGCTTCAACAACCGAAATATCAATATTTGGAAAATTTGCTATCACCGATAGAAGAAAATGGTTATTTTACATTCTCTATTAATAGCGATGTCATTCCACCGAGTGAGGCGCTTCCGGATTCCATTTTTATATTTTATGACGTGGCATGCGACAAGCAAGATACGATAAGAGAGTACTTTGCAATGGGACGACACTCGAGCGTCGACTGTTTCTATCTTTGTCAAACGCATGCCAAGATACCCAAGCATCTTATACGTGACAATGCAAACTTATTAATTTTATTTAAACAAGATGGGACAAACTTGAAACATGTGTACAACGATCACGTAAATACAGATATGTCTTACGATAATTTTCGCGCTTATTGTCAGAAATGTTGGCAACATAAATATGGATTCGCGGCGATTGACAAGGATAGTCCGCTGACTAATGGACGATATAGAAAAGGATTTAATGAATTTGCAATACCGCAAAGCAATTAGTCGCTTTCGACACATTGATCGAGCAACGTCTAAATTGCAACATGATGAATAACGATCGTGAAAAGATTGTGAGAGAGATTGCGAAAACGAGCGATTCAATCCGTAAACAATATCGTTTCTTGAAAACTGGTAAAATGGAGGAGGACGATGCATTGGAGAGGCATTTTAAACCAATCTCTGAACCTCTGAAACAGCTTGTTGAAAATACAGTCGGTGTTGAGTCTGGTGAAGAAAAGATTGAACCATCGAGTATGCTCGGAGAGAAAAAAGAGTTTAAAACAAAGCGATCAAATATATCATGAGCGGTATAACTTCTACTCCAAAGCGAATCAAAAGCAGGCGAATGCAACAATTATTGGATGCAACTACTTCTACTCCGATACAAGATGTACAACCAAGGCAATTATTGCATGATAAGACGTCTATCGAGGAAATTTTCGAGACTTCACCTGAATCGCTTGTGACATCAATTCAACATTCATTACAAACATCTGAGGGTCAAAATTCATTGCGAAATCACCTGGGTCCACTTGCTCAAAAATATGTGGCAGCTATATTGAGTCAAGATAAAAATTCCCAGATGGATTACGTATACGGTGTTAAATTTATCGACAAAGGAATGACGCTCGGTAATAAAAATTTCGATGTGGATAAAAATGATAATATAATTATCGATGGATCAAAATACGTTGGAACAGCAGGTCTTTACGAGTTGGTTTTCGAGAGAATTCCCGAGGATGAAATATATACTGCGAATGACTTGCAGAACTACAAAAGTATATTAATAAGAATAAATGCGCACAAACGAAATGGTAATGT
The DNA here is from genome assembly GCF_030444845.1 of Prenolepis imparis. Classification (NCBI taxonomy): domain Eukaryota; kingdom Metazoa; phylum Arthropoda; class Insecta; order Hymenoptera; family Formicidae; genus Prenolepis; species Prenolepis imparis. Next base: position 7,869,536 of record NW_028141173.1, read on the forward strand.
GAATCAGCCAGTATTAGGTAACAATGGATACAAATATAAATATATAATCGCATCATTATTCTCTGATAAAAAATCTGGAAAAGATATACCGCGTGCAATGACGACCTGTGGCAAGCTGACGTGGTCGAGATGCGTCCTTATGCAAGAGTCAACAAAGGATACAATTACATACTCACCGTCATTGATGTGTTGAGCAAGATGCATGGGCCGTACCGCTCAGGAATAAGAGCGGAAGCGAAACAGCTGACGCTATCGCCGAGAAAATTCGAGATAGCAAGAGATATCCGAGAAACATACAAACTGATAAAGGAAAAGAATTTTACAATGCGAATGTACAGCAACTCGTAAAAAAACACAACATCAATCATTACTCGACGTATTCTGTTATGAAAGCCTCAGTGGTGGAATGATTTAATCGTACTTTAAAAAAACAATATGTGGAAAATGTTTACACTTAATGGCAATTACAAGTGGATCGATGCGTTGCCTCAGCTTGTTGCAGAGTACAATGCGCGAAAATATCGCACTATCGATATGAAACCTATCGATGTTACTCCGGAGATTGCCGAAAAACTTTTAAATACGGTATACAGTAACGTAAAAATTGCTGCTCCGGCAATGTAGGCTGTCAGGTACGTGTGAGTAAATTCAAGACCATCTTCGAAAAAGGTTTTACGCCAAATTGGACTACCGAAATATTTAAAATGATCAAAGTGCAGAAAACTAATCCCGTAACGTATCTACTCGAAGATTCGCGCGGAAATTCCGTCGCCGGAGGATTCTACGAGTACGAGTTACATCATGTTGCAAATCCCGATGTATATCTCGTGGAAAAGATTTTGCGTAAAAAAGGTGATGACGTTTATGTGAAATGGTTGGGACTGGATAAAATGCAAAACACTTGGATACATAAAAATAGTGTATTATAAACATTTATTTAAAATATCCGCACACTGTTTATTTTACAATATATTAAAATATTTATATAATAATTTTATAAATAAATACAAAAATACATATAATATACATATACATATAATATACAATTATTACATATTTTACAAAATATACATATTTACAACAAATATAATTTACAGTGGTATCGTATAATGTCCCCACGGTAATGTATCAGTGGTTTCAGGTATGATATACCGCTTGTCGTCGTACGGACTTAGAGCAATTTTTGTCTCGCGAATGGTGTATACTTTATGCAGCTTGGATCTTATGCAAGACTGCTGACGTGGCATTTCAATCTCTTCATATAAACACCGTGTATAATCGTCAAATGTTATCGTTCTCGCGACAACGTTACTCTTGACACCTTTTACTTTTTTCGTATCCTTACCATCCACTCGCAAGGCATACATTTATGCTCTAAGCCCTACAAATTCGGTCAATATCGCGCCATTATTTTCATCCTTCATAAGACCCGGTACTTTTTTATTCACGAGCGGTATACCATACATTGTCCGCAGCATAATCGCTTGTATCAAATTTGCTTACGTCGCGCTTCATGTTCTTATACACATCTTCACATTCGAGGTGATATATTAAACTGTCTGTGTCGGTGTACATTACCCTGCATCTGTCGCGATATAGCGGTGACATGTACTCGTGATGAAATTCGTATAAACATGTTTTGGAAATGTCGAGTATGCACATGCCGACATAGATTGGTTTGTAAAATTTTACTTCGAGTTTACGTAATTCTACAGCAATAAGATTTTCCGATAAAATGCTTCTACTATGGAAATTTGGTTTCGCAATCATTGCCTCTGCACCGTATCTTCCTTCTCAATGTGTGATAAGTTTTACATCAACACGATTACGCATATTTTCCATCGTCTTGCCAAATACTGCATTATTCATTAATTTGTATAAAGTTTTTTCGAAATCATTTCTCGCTTGTGTTCTAAATTGTGTATTAAGTTCAATATAATTTCGAAGCCATGGAGATTGAGTAAATTGTAACATGCGATGTATTTTTGTAACGCGAAGGCCGTGTCGCATACATTGCTGCAGGTTGCGGTAGTGTATGACGTAACGCTTCTTATCATATAATGTCGCGAGCAGCTTCTCCTGTCGCGCACCGGGCTGTTTGTCGCGTGTCGGGCAAAACGGTAGATCTGTGTGCGTGTCGTGAAGATGTTGTGGATACTCTATATCTACTTCGAGGATGTAGGCCTGTAGGTAAATCGAGCGCGATAGATGATACGTCGAAATTTGATAAGTCATCGACCCATCGAAAATCGGCATAAGGCAATGGTTGACACATTGCCCATCCATACAAATTGTTTACATCAAAGTACATGAGATACGATGATGGTTTCGATGTATCGTACGACTGCATGTACTTGTTATTAGCGTGTGCATATCTGTTTGAACATTGACTTAGACCGCCGCGTATACCCCGTTCGATAAACATAACCATGTCGATATCGGTAAGCAATTCGAACGTAATATTTGTATATTTTAACATGGCATCCCATGTATACCCGGGTAGAGTATAGTAATACGCGGGGTCAAGCCCGTAACTTTTAATACAACTATCGCGGAAATTTTCAAAAATATCTGCTAATAACAACACATCAATTTTTAAATATAGATCGCTATACTCGCCTAGCGTTCGAAGGGAGAATCGGTTCCAGACGTTCTCGGTGTGCGCGTAATCGCTCTTGGATACTGTGTCACCGGTCAAGGAACTGTAGAATGATTCGCGCGATGGTAAACATGTATCTTGCAACTTGTTGACACAGTCAATGTATTCATATGGAAAGACGCCTTTCCGTGTCAATAGTTTGAAATTTTCCGTCGATAAATTTTTAAATTCCGAATGTAAAATTTTGAGTTTGTCTTTATCCATAAAAGATGCCAATTTGTCGAGACTTGTTGTGAGAAATTTATACGAGTCGATGAAACGTAATTTAATATGATTTTTCGAATCGTCTTGTTCGAGTTTTTGTAAATGATATATATTTTTCCTTTGTTATCAGAAGTAATTCGATGCTCCCTTCGAACGCTGTAGCTATATCCTCGATAATGAAATGTGCGTCATAACCTGATAAATTGTGAAAAACTATCGGAATGCAGAATGATTCTTTATAATTTAGATTACAATTTTAGTGCGCGGGACCTCTGTACCGCCCGGTCAGACGGCAATGATCGCGTACGCGTGTATCATCTTCTGCAAACGGTTTTTCGCATATATAACAATGCGTCGCGCTGTGAAATTTTTCACACTCATCCGATGTTATATTTACCATGGGAACATTTGTGGTTAAAATGGTCTTTACTCGTTGTGCTAAATTTTTTAGTTGTTCGGCGAACCATGAAACGCAATCGGCGCTACGATGAGAGTGATACGCGGATAATGAATTGTCAAACGAGCAATGTACATAATAAGCTATACTAAATACTTGATGATGTTGATAATTTTTTTCTTCTTCGGTCTTTGCCAAAACACATTCGAGGTCAGCGTACACCACAAATGGAAGTCGCTCTTTCCTGGTGTAGTTGTTAAATGATAGCCACTTGTCCTTATCGCTCGGTAACCGGATAGCACAGTCATTCATCACTCCGCCGTCTACCATATGTGTCTGCAACTTGTCCTCAGATCCGAAGTAATGCAAACATCTGTAAAATTATAATTTTATAATTATTTTATGATTATTTAATATATAAGTTGCAATAAATATACATACCGATCACAGATATATTTTCTACATTTGTCTTTGCTCAATTGCGAGCTGACAAGCCGGGATAGATTTTTGATCCACACGAAATGTCCAACGCTGTTGCTGTCTTGCACGTACAACAAGTTGATGTGTCTGTCTTTCGTTTCCTCCGAGAGACGTATCGGGACGATGTTCTTTTCTTCGATACTGTACACATTTATCGAAATGTCATTATGATGTTCAAATTTTTTAATTTGATTCAACGTCATCGAAAATTCAATGTCCTGGAGATTCAGCACTGTTGTGTAATGTGGATACATAGATTTGCGATCCGCGTCTCTTTCAGCGTGATACAGTGCAGCGACCACAGCCCACACGAAACATGCAGTGTCTTTTGATTTCACGTTAATCACTGCTCTCTTTATCATAATCTCCCGCGGCAATTTAATATGGCATCCCGCACGCATCGGATTATATTTATTTATATTGATAGTTAAATCGAGTATTCGAGACAATGCCCAACCACTATAACGTTCTTGAAATTCTTCTAGCGATGCTAGTGTGGGCTCGATAACGCGGCGTTTGTCCTCCAATCATGTAAATCGGAGGTGCGAAAGAATTCAAAGTTTTTAGTGTTGACACTTTTATTAGCACGCTTATCGCTTGACACAAACTCGCCATTAAATATAGTGTTCACTTTTACATTAAAATGTTTTTGCAATACTTTTTGCATGTGACCGATCACAATGTCTTTGGCATTCTCGAGAAATTGACGAGGTTCAATGTGGTTATTGTTTATTACCGCACCGGTCAAGATGCGGCTCTCGAACGCCGTATCAATCTCTCGCCAAATGAGTCTATCTTCGCGCGCACTGCTTCCGGCACCTGCGTGCACAAAACGTCTGCGTATTCCAGACGAGCAATTTGAGCGACAAGTGATTGTCGAACTCCGATCGCTAATCGTGGACGTTTGATTCGGCTTTGTTCTTCCAGTGACTCGATATATTCGTCACATCGCTGCTCCCACACAATGAATTCTTCCGCCGATTTCATCCTTGCGGATTGCTCCAACAAACTTGCTTCCAATTGTGCCATATTTCTTTACTCGAGATGCACTTCTTGAACCTCTGAGAAAGATACTGACATAGTATGCCTCTTTACCATCCTTTTTATTTGATCGTAGAGATCATTGGCACTTGAGTATGTTACACTTTGCGATTTTGTCACGTGCAGCTCTGATGCATTGAAAATGATACACTTTTACAACTTGATAATATTTCATCGCATGATGATTGCAGCCGTACATCGAAAATTGGGGATTTGTCACGTACAAATGATTTCATAGCAGCCGCACATCGGCACTTGAAATTTTGGATATGTTGCATTATTTTACATCTAATATTTCATCTGAGGATGATGTCATAGCAGCCATACATCGAAAATTGAGGATTTTGTCACGTACAAATGATTTCATAGCAACCGCGCATCGGCACTTGAAATTATGGATATGTTGCATTATTTTACATCTAATATTTCATCTGAGGATGATGTCATAGCAGCCGTGGATCGGCGCTTGAAATTTTGGATATGTTGCATTATTTTACATCTAATATTTCGTTGAGGATGATGTCATAACAGCCGTATATTGGCGCTCGTGATACATATTGAAAATCGGATAATTGTGATTTTGTCACATACGGATGATGTCATAGCAGCCGTGCATCGGCGCTTGAAATTTTGGATATGTTGCATTATTTTACATCTAATTTTTTGTTGAGGATGATGTCATCGCGGGCGTGCAGCGGCGCTTTGATGATTGGTTAAAAATAATATTGCGTCAGCAATAATCCCCACCCTATTGCATTGTATCAATAAAAACTTGTAAAAATGATTTAGTATTGTATCAATCACTTATGTGATAGGTTCTTTTAAAATGTACTCTGCCGGAAGCATGAATTATTACGCTTCGAGAATTCAGGAGAGTGATGTTTTGTGCAAGAAGAAATGTGACAAGTAAGTTTCGATTCTTTTATGTCAAATAATGATTTTTAAATAATGATTTTTAAATAATCACAATTTTTATAGCGCTTCCTCTCATCGTGCGGTCCGTATACTTGGAAGAAGATACGCCCTGACTGCTACGTCATACAAATATTTGGAAATAGGAATTTGTGTTGGAGTCATATCTTATGTGGAATTGGCTATTGGCGATAATCGAGGTAATCAAATAATATTGCCTATTGAAACATGGAAATCGCTAATGCAGAAACAAGCGGATATTGAGCGACTAACTGAAACTCCGCTACGGATTTGTGATCTGATACTTGAAGTGGTTAACATGTCTACTTCAAAAATTATAAAAATCACATTATCTTCTAATACTTTGTATATGAAGCCGTCAACGTTACAATATTTATTCAATTTCGAAAAATGTATAGATCATATGTATTTCTGGCTGTGTGAAAATACGCATAGTGTTAATGAAAAATTTAATCAATTTGTAAATATATTACAACGTGATAATATCCGCGATGCGAGCAATGCTGCAAAAGCGATACGTGAAAGCTCTATGTTTGACAACGAATCACTTATTGATTGTGAATTATTAACATGTGCTGTAAATAATATTCTTCACGATGTTTGTAACAAATAAAGTATTTTTATTGTTAATCTGTGTTTAATTATTTCTTTCCCAATAAGATATAGCTGACAAAACTATTTCTTCGTTCTCTGGAGATTTAAAAAGTGATGAGCTAGCCGAGACATGATACTCCAGTTAGAACAAGAGAGATGTAGAATTAAAAATCAAGAGGGGAGCAACATTATAATATGTGTATCGTGTCATAGAGTAGCAGACTTGTACTCAAGTGTTGTGTGAAAGCATTAAACGTAAAATATATAATTCTGCAAGTGCTGTAAAGATGTTAACTCTGGAGGAATACATTGAATTACTGGAACAACTTATGTTGGAGAAGGCTGCTGAGCTGAAAGAACATGATTTAATCGGAGGAATGCATCCACATGAAATTGATAAAACGTTTTACTGTATGTGGGAATCAGATTGCGATGGATGTATCGACTTGTTAGAAGGACAATGCCCACAAGAACTAATGAGAATTTTCGGAATGAAAATCAACCCCAAGAAATTATTAATTGGAAATTTGCAGTCGCGGAAAGCTCGAATCGTGCAACTCCAAGACTTAAAAAGATCGCTACGCAAACGTTTCTTAAGCGTAGATATGAATGTTCCGGCAGTATCGACAAACACTCCGGTTAATTCAATCGTGCAGATGATACATGGGTGTGAAATAGGTTTGAAAAAATCTCATACTGATGCTCTAAATTATCAACTATGGGCTATGAAATTTGATGCTGACCAGAAAAATCGTTATCACCAATTCGAGTCGAGCGTTTGTAGATTTTACTATGCTGAGCATAGAGAATCCTCTGAGTAGGAATAATTGTTGTAAGTATTTCTTTTCAATTATAAATTATTAAAATAATAATTGATTAATAAAATATTAATATGTAAATATATAATATATAATATATAATTTGTTGTAGAAGAAGCCCCACCCGGCTGTCCCCACCGCTGCTACCATCGCGCCGCTACATATATATCTTATATTTTATATAATATTATTAATAAAAATATATTTTTTTGTAGGCGGTTGATGGAAATCCTCCGAATAATTTTTGTCAGGAAAGGTCGGGATTGTCAACGTATTAATTAAATATCTTTACGATATTGATATATGTTTATTGCGTGTTCGGTATAGGATATATGTAATAGCCTCGTTAACGGCAAAAGATGTGTCGCTTCCTTTAGATCGCTGATTTCTTATCGTTGTATCTCTGCTGTATTCTCGGAGCTTGGAAAAGAGAGCGTTCCCCGAAAATCAACGCGTTTTATACGTAAGATCCTTAAACCTTCCCCACCCCGAATCGACGGGCCAATTAGAATTATTTAATAGAATCGGGGTAGAGGTGGATATCTCGTTACTTCTCCTGAGGAAGACAATATCCTCAAGGAGATACAGCTCTCAAAATAAACGGACGCAAAAATAAATAATACGAGGACACACAGAGATACAAAGTCGAATAACATAATACTGCCGGTTAAAGACTCGATCTATCTCTCGCGAGAATTATATAAAATGCCTACATTTTATTATATATACTTTAAATTTAAATTTTTAATTTAATAACACACACACATTTTGTAAATATATGTGTATATATTAATTAAAAATTATTATTAATATTAAATCATATGTATTTATTTTAGAATAGGCTCTCTCTCCTTTCCTCATATTAACATTAAAATCTTATTATTATTTAAAAAATATTATTATAAAAAAAGTCTCTCGCGAACACCTCGCGCTCTCCTTCGCTGCATCATCTCTCGCAACCGCTATCTCTCTCCTTCGCGTGCGTCATCTCGCTCGCGTGCGCCTCGCGCTCTCCTTCGCGTCATTCTCTCTCTCGTTCGGTGAGTTTTAGTTGGACGTGTTGATTGTCGCTCCGTATTTTGTGCCGATTTTCTGTCGCTTTTTGCCCTTCGGGGCCGTTTCTTTTTTAGAGGAGAGGTGTCAAGGGCTATTCTGCTTGACTTTTTTGTATCTGCACTGTCCTCGCTGCGAGGGGCTGACCGTCTTCTCGATTTTTGGGAAGATTTGACAGCTTGGACGTTGGATTTTTCGCTTGGCTTGACGTTTGACTTTCGACGACTTGTTATTTGTTTACCACTGCGGTGAGATGGATGACAGTGTGCGAGCTGGTTAGCAGGAGGATGGTGGCGCGGGCAGAAGGGGGCTTCCGAGGCAGTCGTCTGGCGCGGCACTTTTGAATTTATCAGGTATGTCAGAGAGATCGAATTATGACACCATGAACGCCTCTAGAGTGAACGCGTTGAGAGTAACGGTGAATAGGCATAGTGATTCAATATCCAGGCTGCTTTTGGCAAGCAAGGAAACACTGGAGAAGAGGACAACTATAGAGTCGGCTTTTCGAGCGTGTAGGGATGCCTTTTCGGAGGTATCAGCGGTATTGGCTAACCTGCTCGAGGACCGAGCGTTGACTGCATCTGCGAGTCTCTCTGCGGGGGATATTAAGAGGGCTGTTGTGGAGGCGCTGGAGGACCGTCAGGATGTTTTGAAGGATAAAGGAAGTTGTCGAGGCTGCGGTCGAGGGGAGGTTTCGCATGATGGTGGGGGAAAGAGAACGTATTCGTCTGTCGTCGACTCTTCGGATCTGAGGTGCGTGTCTCTCGCGGCCCTACGGTGGAGCTCTCTAACACGGCTAGTTTTCTTGTAATGCCAAAGGAAAACATGCGAGGCAAATATAACTCGTCTCGAATAACCAGGGAGACCCTTTGCAGGATTCTCAAGCCTGCTGACTGCGCCTTGAAGATCAAAAAGCTGTCACATGCAAGGGATAGCGGTGTCAGAATAGAGGCTTATTCTCCTGACATTGAGATGGTCAAGGCGCATCCAGCCCTTGCTAGTGCGGGTCTCGAGGTGCGGGAAAACATTAAAACGAATCCTAGGCTAATAGTACATGGAGTTCCGGCGGAGATGTCAGCCGAGGAGATCAAGAGTGAGCTCATAGCGCAGAATCTGGATGAAGATCTTGGTAGAGAATTGAAGATCGTTTACATCTTCAAACCGAAACAAAACAGACGGACTGTCAGCTGCGTTTTGGAATTACGACCGGCTGCGCGCAAGGCTTTACTGAATTGTGGACGGATTTATTTGCGGTATGCTGCTTGCTCGTTTGCAGATCATATAAGAATTATCCAATGTCTTTCATTTGGACATATCGCACGGGACTGCAGGAGTGAGCCTTTCTGTGGGCATTGTGCGCACATGAGATGAAGGACTGCACGAGAAAAGAACTGCCGCCTAAATGCACGAATTGTGTACGTCAGCATATTGAGCATGGCGATTTAAATCATTCTGCCATGGACGCTGCGACGTGTCCCATTCTGGGTCGAAAGATCAAGGATAAGATAGCGTATATCGATTATGACTGATAAGCCCCAGGACTATGAGGATCTCAAGATCTGTCACGTCAACTGTCAGTCCCTCTTCGCGCACATCGATGAGTTTCGTCACTTTTTCTGTAAGGCAAATTATCACGTCATCTGCATGTCGGAAACGTGGCTCCGACCAGGCAGTACGGAAGCGATGGTGAGACTGCCTGGCTACAGTCTTTACAGGTGTGACAGGACCAACAGAATGGGTGGTGGCGTGGCTTTTTATCTCGCGGATCATCTTACGGCCACAATACTTCGCAGCTCGAACACTTCAACGAGTGCCAGGCCTGAATTTGTTATTGCGGAAATTGTTGTTAATGACAGATCCAAGCTTCTTCTGGCAGTCGTGTATCGACCTCCGAATTCAGGATATTTGAACGAATTCTTTTAAATAATTCTGGAGCTCCAAGTCAATTACCGACATCTTATTATACTTGGCGACTTCAACGCTGATATGAAGCAGGTCACGTTTGACAGTCAGCAGATGAATACTTTCATTACAGCTGCTAGCCTGTACTGCGTGCCCTATACATCTATGCATCATTTGAGAAGCTCTAGCACACTGCTGGATCTGTGCATTATTGATAACGAGGATAAGCTTAGGGAGTACGGACAGCACGGTGTTGCCTTCTTGTCAGCACATGATCTCATCTATATCAGATACGGAATCAAAATTAAAAGGCGACGAGGCAGGCGTGTTATCTGCAGGGACTGGCGAGAATTTGATATTAATTCTTTTCAGACTGACGTTATTAATATTGACTGGACGAACCTGATAACCTCAGATAATATGGACGAAAAGATCGAAATTTTCAATTCCGAATTGCTCAAAGTCTTCGACTCGCATGTACCACTAAAATGGAGGTATTTCAGGAACTTGCCGGCACCCTGGCTGACGAGTGACATTCAACGGGCAATGCGTGACAGAGACATGGTAAGGAGGGCCTGGCGTAGGAACAGGAGCGATGCAAATTACAACCGATATAAGGCACTGCGGAACAGTGTTCAGAGTCTTGTGCGTCAAGCAAAGCAAAGTTATTATGATAGTATTTTTAACTGTGCTAAAAATGCCAATGAAATCTGGAATGGTTAAGACACCTTGGACTCATCAAAACCAAGAACATCGGTGCGCGCCTTTCACACACGGTGGAGGAACTAAACGAGTTCTTTACGGGTGGCAGAGAAGGATGGATCTCGGATGAGCATGGTCTGCCTGAGGATGCTCTTATTGAGAATTTTGATGATGGAAGCTTTTACTGGAGCTATATTACGCCGTTGACAATCAGACGGGCAATAACAAGAACTAAGTCGAATGCGGTGGGTATGGATGGAGTCTCATTGGTGCTACTAAAGCTTACAATGCATAACACAATGCCAATCATGGAACACCTGTTAAATTTTTCCTTGATGAATGGAGTTTTTCCAAATCAGTGGAAGGCTGCTCTTATTCGACCAGTTCCTAAGATCAGAAATCCTACGTCATGTCAACATTATCGGCCGATTTCGATCCTTCCGACCTTGTCGAAAGCATTGGAGCGTGCTGTCTGCGAGCAGATTGGAGAGTACCTGGAAGATGCAAAACTATACGATCCGTGTCAGTTTGCATACAGGAACAACCACTCAACACAAACATGTATTATTAGAATGTTGGATGACGTGAGACATGCTGCTGACCGAAGAATGGTCACCGTGTCGGTGTTCTTTGATTTTTCGAAGGCATTCGATAGAGTCGATCACCTCATATTAATAAGGAAATTGAAGAGCCTTAATTTTTCCAACTGCAGTGTAAGATGGATACACTCTTATCTAACAGGGCGAACTCAGGCGGTCGGGGACAGCTCTGATGGTGCTTTGTCCTCCTTGTCACCTGTGAGGTCGGGGGTTCCGCAGGGATCGGTATTAGGACCACTGCTTTTTACCCTGTACTTGTCGGACTTCGGACAGGTGCTCCGCCATTGCAAATACAGTTTTTATGCCGATGATCTTCAGGCATATATACATTGTGAACCCAGAGATATATAAGTAGTAATACTATGCCGATTCTAACTCAGGGGCAATGAGGGGGGGGTGAGGGGCGAGGAGAACCCAGGGCGCGGGGGAATGACGTCACGCGGGGAGGGGAATGACGTCACGCGGAGAGGGGGAGGCGTCCGCGGGGAGGGGGAAGCGTCTGCGATTTTGGTGCCTGGTCCGCGAGGGGTCCGCGGGGAGGGGGAGGCGTCCGCGAGGTTAGGATCCGCGAGGGGTCCGCGGGAGGGGGAAGCGTCCGCGATTTAGGTGACGGGTCCGCGAGGAGTCCGCGGGGAGGGGGAGGCGTCCGCGAAAGACCGCATGAAGCTTTGTTGGTGAGGGGTCTGCGGGGAGAGGGGAATCCGCGAAAGACCGCATGAAACTTTTTGGGTAAGGGGTCCGCGGGGAGAGAGGAATGTGAAGGATAGCGCGAGGCGAACGCGAGAGAGAGAGATGTCGCGAGAGAGACGTTCGCGAAAGAGAGATAGCGGTAGCGAGATGATGCGGCGATTGAGAGCGCGAGGTGTTGCAGCGAGGCGTATATGCAAGAGCGAGAGAGATAGCGCGAGATGACGAGAGGTAGCGAGATGACGCGAAGGAGAGCGCGAGAGCTGATGCAGCGAACGAGAGCGCGAGAGGCGGACGCGAGAGAGACTTTTTTTAAATAATATTTACAGTAATTTTAATTAATAAGATTTTAATAGGAGGAAGGGGAGAGGACTTATTCTAAAATAAATACATTTTTTTTTTTTAATATGTAAAGTAATTTTTATTTATAACTGTGTGTGTGTGTGTGTATTTTACAAAATGTTTGTGTGTATGTGTGTGTGTGTGTGTGTGTGTGTGTGTGTGTGTGTGTGTGTGTGTGTGTGTGTGTGTGTGTGTGTGTGTGTGTGTGTGTGTGTGTGTGTGTGAGAATTTAAAATTTAAAATATTATATACATATAAAATATATAAAGCAGCGCCATGATGATCGAACCACATGGGTCGATATGATATTCCATGACGATCGACCCATGTATCATGACTTACCCCTCACGCACCGACTCGTACCATAAGTCATGATACATGGGTCGATCGTCACGGAATATCATATCGACCCACCTGGGTCGATCGTCATGGCGCACTCTCTCTCCAATAAATTCCATAACTGTTTAAGATGCTAACACGTCAAATGCTAAAAACTTTATGATGAACATCGCGGAGACAGACCCGCTGACGTTAAAAAGAGTAGGGGATGTATGACATAAGAATTAGCTCAAACGCTTACTCAGTACATGAGATAAGAAAACAGATGGTCCGAGACAAAGATTCCATGATGAGAATAAGCATATGAATAATATTTAAAATTGAAAGCACCTTCAAACCACTTTCGAACATCAATAGAACCACGTTCGAACCACAATAGAACCTCGATCGAACCACGTTCAAACATCGATCAACCACCTTCAAACCACTTTCGAACCTCGATCGAACATCAATCAACCACCTTCGAACCACCTTCGAACCTCGATCAAACATCAATAAACCTCGATCGAACATCAATCGAACCACGTACATACATCGATCAACCACCTTCGAACCACTTTCGAACCATGTTCGTACCTCGATCGAACATCAATCAACCACATTCAAACCTCAATCGACTACATTTAAAAAATTATAACATAAGAATGCTGTCACATGCTGAAATTAATACGAGCACGTGTGGACATATAATACTTGTATGCGTATGAGGAAAATGAGCGAACAAAGATAATATTATTTCAATATTAATTTATTCAAAAAAAGGGTGTGGCGAATCATTGCGATGATTTGACCACCAATTAAATATTTTAAATACATTTTCTAAAGCACAATTTTTTACATGTTTATCGCAACGTAGGCTATAGGTAGTATCTAAGTTGTCTAATGCAGGAATAGTTCTTCATAGTTTGCATCCAAGGTCTCAATAATGAAACCGTTTCTCGCATCGTCCATTATATTGGTCAACCATTCTCGCTTTTCATGGCCTTTTACGTACACAAGAGAGGATGTCTCTTCTTCTTCTTGTATCATACCAGCGATAGCTGTTGTAATCAAACGCTGAGCCATGCAGTATGGAACGTTTCCATCTTCCCATTGCAATCCATGATGATTTCGAGTCAACCATGAGGCTTGACGTCTCTCCGATTTTATGAGCACACCCCATGGTACGGGGCATGCGAAAAAATAATGTGAAACAATGAATCCTCTTCTCAGAATCGCCGCTTCCTTCACGATAAATCGTTTATTGAGAATAAATCCTTGCAGATCCACAAACGTCGGTACAAGCATTTTGTTGCAAGAATGTTGGACGACTGATGTCGATTGTTGAAAATCTCAATCATTTATATTACATCGGAGGAGGGGATAATTGCTGATTATGTAATTTTACGAACTACGTTGGACAAAGGACAATATTGGACAACACGATCATGCAAGATGAGACAATATGCTGTAGTATTTGCCGGTACATCTTCCTTACATTCAAACTCTATTCTCACGTCCACGGTAGAATTTTTGACAGAATCATTTTGTCGCGAACAATCAATAACTGCGAGAGGACCGCAATGTAGAAATTTCGCGATAGTTAGTATATTCTCAATATCACACCCGTAATAAGATTTGCGAAAACGAGAGTACATATCAAACAAGAGGGCGAATCTATTTTTTTCAAAATCTAAATTTAAATCATCATAGGGATAAGATTCCGAGTTTAGATACAGCTTTACGTTGGCTAATTTACAATGATCGAATACAGTAACATCTTTTGTCATAATATTTTTTCTACCAGTCTGCAGTGCAAAGATCATATATCGCGGCTTTTCCAGCTGAGAGGCGGTTTTCACAGTCCACGAATGCTTGGTCGTACTATGTAACAGCGGAAATTCGTACAGAACCCAAGAGCGAAAACTCATGTTTAAGAATCGCCCGCTTTCCAATGCTCGTAACAAGGATAGTTTATTGATTTCGTTCAATATTACATGCGGTATACGCCATTGTATCTTGATCAATTCAATATCAGCTTCCGCACGTCCATACAGACAATTGTTGTCGTTGCGCGAACGTATCAAAATTAATTCATGGCGAGCGTTAATCACAACTTGCTTGTAATCTTCGCAAAATCCCAACAGCATGTTGAGTGGTACGCAAAAGTTAAACATGCAACTATCACCACATGATCCATTATGTGTCATATCCCACCCGGCATTCTTTAAGATTTTACTTCTCTCGGTAGTTAAAGAGACATAATTTTTCAACGTAGAAGTTATTCCAACGTTTCTGTTGCGATCAATCTCCACACCATCGAGTTCATATCGAATTTCATCAAACATGAATGCAACGCAGTTATTTGCCAATACCAGCGTTTCATTTGCATCTATTTTAGATATCGTCAACTTTCCCTCAACATACAGAAAGCTTTCGCACGGTAACGTGTACAATCTGGTGGTGTATAGGTATCCATATCTCATCACTATGTCCAAGCGATGAGTTGACGTATGGATTGTACGTATGTGTCTCTACCTTGACGATACGATCATCAAAGACTGGCTCACCACCAATATTCAAAATGTCAATCATCTTTTCGTACGATGAATCCCAATGATTTTAAAAATTCGCGATTCAATGCGCTGAGTTTCTTTTTAGTGTAACGAGATCTCTGATTATTGTTGCTCACTGCCGCAGCTGCTCTCGCAAAAGTATTGTCCCTCGTAATGTCCCTCGTAAAATTATTATCTCTCACGTGCTCCGTATCATTTAGCACGAGCATCACACGCTAATTTTGTCGACGCCGTACGTGCAATCTTAGTAACTTCCTCTCCTCGAAAATCCAACAATCGTCCTTCTTGATCAACAATGCATATCGTTAGATCAGTAATGCTCCGTACGACGATCGGGAGATAAATGATCTGTGCAGGCGTTTCCGATATCTTATATCCTGGCGGCACGCTCGGTGAAAATTAATGTATCGTGTGTACGCGCTTGTCATTACTGTACGCACCAGTGGTGACGCTACATTCTATACGGATAATATTCACGCTAATAATATTTATAGGTAAATCCGAATCATGCCATTTGTGAGGTTGCAATATACGATTCGACGAGAATCCCAACAACGATCCTATATTGTATGGTTTATTAAAGTTTATTCTATAGATGCATTTGATTTCGCTCTTTAGAGTATTATGATTGGCGCGAAGCGCTATTGCATCTTCATTCTGCTCTTTATTGGAAGGATATTGTGAAATTGCACGTCTCAGATACTCATCTATAGCATGTATTTAGTATGATCCTTCGGATATTGTAATTTCCTTGTCATCGTTATCAAAGTAAAATTTATTATTCTTAGAATTTACATTCGGAATCGTATGATAAGTTTCAAAATCTGTTAAACCGAGCTCATAATCACCATTCGATAAATCTATAGCTGGAAAGTAGCTTACAGCGAGAACGCTACTTTTGCCAGTCAACGTTAGTGTTAGCGACATGTTGTCAAACTGAATCGTGATGATGGATTGTCAGGTTTTATATCAACCGTTTGAAGAAATCATAAACACAATTGTCCACAATTATTCTGATTATAATTATGATAGGATGTGTGATTGTATTCTATTTTCGTAACATTTAAATATTGCACCAATTCTTTGGGTGGTCGTAGATTACCAAAACTATCGAAATATATTGATCGATTTCCCCTCTTTACATATGTTACCCAACGAGTACCGGGACCATCAACGTCGTCCAAATTGACGATACCGCTCTCATATTGTCGCACACCGTTTATCGGTAAATTATTGCGCATGAAAACACCTCAAAAGAATGGTATATGCATACGTCTTGCCAGTTGTTCTAATTGTACATTAGTTGTTACACCCACAGGCATTTTTAGCGTTTTTTTTTTGACGTTTTTTTTTTCTTAGTTGAGAATCCCTGTCCACGCTTGTATGGAGCGAGATAAACTCCACGACCTTCCATAGCGTGATTATGACGTTGCATTTCTTCAAGCTGACGTTGCGCAGCCTTGCTATCATTCACAGCCTTTGCGACTCCCGCTGCTCCACCGGCCAACGAACCGAGAACTCCCAACAATGGTAAAATTGGCAAGATACCACCACGCTTCGCCATAGGCAGTATTCGTTTCTTCTTCTTTTTCAAAGATTTTTGCACATTCATCCCCATACCGAATTTTGTCTTTGCTTTCATAGCTGCCCAAACAGTCGTAGCGGCTGCTCTTTCACCAAGAGTTGAATCTCTCGCAGTAATACGTTTTCGCGCTTTCGCAGCGAGTATATTATCAGCAACGTGTCGTTCTCTGAGGGCGTTGCTTTGACAATATGCAATGTCGTGCTCGCGACACGCGGCATCCAATGGATTAATACCTCGATCACTTCTAGCCAATCGCTTTTCCAAATGAGTCGGACCGCAAAACTGATAGCCGGGAATATGTAATTCTATCGGAAGCGCGTTTATCGCGCGATTAAAGAGACCACTACCTATTTTCGTTGACATTCGCTGCAATCCTTTATCATTGGCGCTGGACCGTCGATGTGCGTTTGCTGCCACGGTCGATTGTAATGTTTGAAACATCGACGACAGGTCTGAATCTCTGGATCCGCCTTTATGTGTCCGGAAGCTTGTCCCACACGTAGTGGATGTGATTTTCATATCGCAATAAAAATGCTTTTGGTACAAATTGCAGCTGTTCGGCGCTTAAACCGTGAATATCGGAAGCACTTGTTAGCAGAACAAACATTTTTTCGATACTGAGTGATTCATGGTTCCGCGCAGCTATAATTAGGCTCTCCATGACTCATTCATTCATACGAGAGAAAACATGCGGTTTGTTCAGCAATCGACGATAATCAAAGTTACAAATTTCGACGATAAAACACGGTTGATGTCGGATAAAGAAATACGCAGACATGGAAACATACTGCCGAATACTATACGCGGAATCATTTGCGGTCCTTCGAATTGTAGTAAAACTAACGCATTGATTAGTTTGATAGAAAGCCCGCACGGCGTTTGCTTCGAGAACGTGTACGTATACTCGAAATCGCTTCAACAACCGAAATATCGATATTTGGAAAATTTGCTATCACCGATAGAAGAAATTGGTTATTTTACATTCTCTAATAATAGCGATGTCATTCCACCGAGTGAGGCGCTTCCGAATTCCATTTTTATCTTTGATGACGTGGCATGTGACAAGCAAGATACGATAAGAGAGTACTTTGCAATGGGGCGACACTCGAGCGTCGACTGTTTCTATCTTTGTCAAACGTATGCCAAGATACCCAAGCATCTTGTACGTGACAATGTAAACTTATTAATTTTATTTAAACAAGATGGGACAAACTTGAAACATGTGTACAACGATCACGTAAATACAGATATGTCTTACAATAATTTTCGTGCATTTTGTCAGAAATGTTGGCAACATAAATATGGATTCGCAGCGATTGACAAGGACAGTTCGCTGACTAATGGACGATAGAAAAGGATTTAATGAATTTGCAATACCGCAAAGCACTTAGTCGCTTTCGATGCATTGATTGAGCAACGTCTAAATTGCAACATGATGAATAACGATCGTGAAAAGATTGTGTTAGAGATTGCAAAAACGAGCGATTCAATCCGTAAAAAATATCGTTTCTTGAAAACTGGTAAAATGGAGGAGGACGATGCATTGGAGAGGCATTTTAAACCGATCTCTGAACCTCTGAAACAGCTTGTTGAAAATACAGTTGGTGTTGAGTCTGGTGAAGAAAAGATTGAACCATTGAGTATGCTCGGAGAGAAAAAAGAGTTTAAAACAAAGCGATCAAATATATCATTCAGCGGTATAACTTCTACTCCAAAGCGAATCAAAAGCAGGCGAATGCAACAATTATTGGATGCAATTACTTCTACTCCGATACAAGATGTACAGCCAAGGCAATTATTGCATGATAAGACATCTATCGAGGAAATTTTCGAGACTTCACCTAAATCGCTTGTGACATCAATTCAACATTCATTACAAACATCCGATGGTCAAAATTCATTGCGAAATCACCTGGGTCCACTTGCTCAAAAATATGTGGCAGCTATATTGAGTCAAGATAAAAATTCCCAGATGGATTACGTATACGGTGTTAAATTTATCGACAAAGGAATGACGCTCGGTAATACAAATTTCGATGTGGATAAAAATGATAATATAATTATCGATGGATCAAAATACGTTGGAACAGCAGGTCTTTACGAGTTGGTTTTCAAGAGAATTCCCGACGATGAAATATATACTGCGAATAACTTGCAAAACTATAAAAGTATATTAATAAGAACAAATGCTCACAGACGAAATGGTAATATGAATCAGCCTGTATTAGGTAACAAGGGATACAAATATAAATATATAATCGCACCATTATTCTCTGATAAAAAATCTGGAAAAGGTATATCGCATGCTATGATCTTAAACAATAATAAGATTGATTACGTGCATTGGAATGATCCCAACGAGTTGGTAGATCGGCTGCGATTGCTCGAAGCTTCACGTCAAGCCGGCAACAACGCCCACAGCAATGAAATATTATCGATTATCGAGGAACTTTACGAAGCTGGTATTATTATAAAATAAGTTATACATCCACGATACGAGTCAGTCTGTCAATATTAGTGGTATCGAAATGTCGATTAATAAATTTGGATTATCACTTGGAACGTCGAATAATAATTCATATTATCAATGGGATGGATTACTAAGAAATTACGTGCGCGATAATACTCTGTGTCTAACAGCCTCCGGCTATGACGCAAGGTCGCGCAAGATACGTGTAGCGCAACCGGAAGATGATAATGATGTAGCCAACAAACGATATGTCGAAGCGAGTGTCAAGCTTTTGAGAGATCAACAGAAAGAAATTGAGAAAAAAATAATCAGGCTTGAAAGGAATATGCAGGCGCTATTATTAACGCTGGATAAAATGGCTGTAACGCAGACTACATCAAAAGATACATAAAGAACTGTACGTGAAAATTATATCACATTATTACAAATATGCCTCGATCAAACACCTCTGAAAAGCAGCTACTCGTGGAGGAATTGCACGCTCCAGCGAGAAGAAATTTTCCGCGTAGACGTGTCATAGTACATGGATACGACGACCTGTGGCAAGCTGACGTGGTCGAGATGCGTCCTTATGCAAGAGTCAACAAAGGATACAATTACATACTCACCGTCATCGATGTGTTGAGCAAGTATGCATGGGCCCTGCCGCTCAAGAATAAGAGCGGACGCGAAACAGCTGACGCTATCGCTGAGATAATTCGAGATAGCAAGAGATGTCCGAGAAACATACAAACCGATAGAGGAAAAGAATTTTACAATGCAAATGTGCAGAAACTCGTAAAAAAACACAACATCAATCATTACTCGACGTATTCTGTTATGAAAACCTCAATAGTGGAACGATTTAATCGTACTTTAAAGAACAATATGTGGAAAATGTTTACACTTAATGGTAATTACAAGTGGATCGACGCGCTGTCCCAACTCGTTGCAGAGTACAATGCGCGAAAACATCGCACTATCGGTATGAAACCTATCGATGTTACTCCGGAGATTGCCGAAAAACTTTTAAATACGGTATACAGTAACATAAAAATTGCTGCTCCGACAAGATTCAAAGTAGGCTGTCAGGTACGCGTGAGTAAATTCAAGACCGTCTTCGAAAAAGGTTTTACACCAAATTGGACTACTGAAATATTTAAAATTATCAAAGTGCAGAAAATTAATCCTGCGACATATATACTTGAAGATTGGCGCGGAAATTCCGTCGCCGGAGGATTCTACGAGTTTGAGCTACATCATGTTGCAAATCCCGATGTATATCTCGTGGAAAAGGTTTTGCGGAAAAAAGGCGATGATGTTTATGTGAAATGGTTGGGACTGGATAAATCTCACAACTCATGGATTCATAAAAATAATTTATTATAAACATTTATTTAAAATATTTGTACACTGTTTATTTTACAATATATTTATCTAATAATTTTATAAATACAAATATACATATAATATACATATTTATACAAAATATATTACAACAAATATTATTTACAAAGGTATTTTATAATGTCCCCATGGCAATGTATCAGTGGTTTCAGGTATGATATACCGCTTGTCATCGTGTGGACTTAGAGCAATTTTCGTCTCGCGAATGGTGTATACTTCATGCAATTTCGATCTTATACATGACTGACTACGTGTCATTTCAATCTCTTCATTCAAACACCGCGTGTAATCATCAAACGTTATCGTTCTCGCGACAACGTTACTTTTGACACCTTTTACTTTTTTGGTATCTTTCTTACCATCCACTCGTAATGCATACATTTTTGCTCTAAGTCCTACAAATTCAGTCATTATCGTACCGTTATTTTCATCTTTCATTAGACCTGGCACCTTTTTATTCACAAGCGGTATACCGTACGCATTGTCCACAGTGTAATCGCTCGTATCAAATTTGGTTACGTCGCGCTTTATATTCTCATATACGTCTTCGCATTCGATGTGGTATATTAGGCTGTCTGTGTCGGTGTACATTACCCGACATTTATTTCGATACAGTGGTGACATGTATTCATGATGAAATTCGTATAAACATGTCTTCGAAATGTCGAGTATGCACGTACCGACATAGATTGGTTTATAAAATTTTACTTCGAGTTTACGTAATTCTATGGCAATTAAATTTTCCGAAAAGATGCTTCTGCTGTGAAAATTTGGTTTCGCAATCATTGCCTCTGCACCGTATCTCCCTTTCCATTGTGTGATGAGTTTTACATCAACATGATTACGCACATTTTCCATCGTTTTGCCGAATACTGCATTATTCATCAATTTGTATAAATTTTTTTCGAAATCATTTTTTGCTTGCATTCTAAATTGTGTATTAAGTTCGATATAATTTCGAAGCCATGGAGATTGTGCGAATTGTAATATGCGATGTATTTTTGTAACTTGAAGACCGTGACGCATACATTGCTGCAGGTTGCGGTAGTGTATCACGTAACGCTTTTTATCATATAATGTCGCGAGCAGCTTATCTTCCCGCTTGCCTGGTGGCTTGTCGCGTGTCGGGCAAAACGGTAGGTCAGTGTGCGCATCGTGAAGACATTGTGGATATTCTAAATCTACTTCAAGGATGTAGCCTGTAGGCGAATCGAGCGCGATAGATGATAAATTGAAACTAGACATGTCATTGACCCATTGAAAATCAGCATAAGGCAATAGTTGACACATTGCCCATCCATACAAATTATTTACATCGAAGTACATAAGGTACGACGATGGTTTCGATGGATCATATGACTGCATGTATTTGTTATTAGCGTGTGCATATCTGTCTGAACGTTGACTTAGACCACCGCGTATACCCCGTTCTATAAACATAACCATGTCGATATCGGTAAGCAATTCAAACGTAATATTTGTATGTTTTAGCATCGCGTCCCACGTATACCCGGGGAGAGTATAATAATACGCAGGGTCGAGCCCATAACTCTCGATGCAAGTGTCGCGGAAATTTTCAAAAATATCTGCTAATAACAAGACATCAGTTTTTAAATATAAGTCGCTATATTCGCCTAGAGTTCGAAGGGAGAATCGATTCCAGACGTTCTCAGTGTGCGCGTAATCGCTCTTTGATACAGTGTCACCGGTCAAGGAACTATAAAACGATTCGCGCGGCGGTAAACGCGTGTCCTGTAGCTTGTCCACGCAGTCAATGTACTCGTACGGAAAGACACCTTTTCGCGTCAATAATTCGAAATTGTGAGTGGATAAATTTTGAAATTTCAATTGTAAATTTTTGAGTTTATCTTTACTTAGAAATGATGCCAATTTATCGAGACTAGTATTGAGAAATTTATATGAATCGATAAAACGTAATTTAATATTTCTGGATTTGTCTTCGGCAATTTGAACATTTTTTGTAAATGATATATATTTTTCTTTAGTTATTGGAAGTAATTCGATTCCCCCTTCGAACGCTGTAGCTATTTCCTTAATTATGAAATGTGAGTCGTAACCGGATAAATTATGAAATACTATTGGAATACAAAAAGAGTTTTTATAATTTAAGTTGCAATTTGAGTGTGCTGGACCTCTGTACCGCCCGGTCAGATGACAATGATCGCGTACGCGTGTATCGTCATCTTGCGTGAATGGTTTCTCACATATATGACAATGTGTCGCGCTATGAAATTTTTCCCACTCGTCTGATGTTAAATTTACCATGGGGACGTTAGTTGCCAAAATATTCTTTACGCGTATCGCTAAATTTTGTAGTTGTTCGGAAAACCACGAAACGCAATCTACACTACGCCGAGAATAATACTCGGATAATGAATCGTCATATGAGCAATGTACATAATATGCTATACTAAATACTTGGTGATGTTGATATAAATTCTTTTCTTCTTCCTTCTTATCCGTCTTTGTCAGTATACATTCGAGGTCAGCGTATACGACAAAAGGAAGCCGTTCTTTCCTGGTATAGTTGGTGAAGCTGAGCCACTTGTCCTTATCGCTCGGTAACCGGACAGCGCAGTCATTCATCTCTCCACAGTCTACCGTATGTGACTGCAACTTGTCCTCAGACCCGAAATAATGCATACATCTGTAAAATTACAATTATAAATAATTTTATTTTATATACATATATAATTTACAATAAATATAATTTGCAATAAATATACATACCGATCGCAGATATATGTCTTGTGACCATGTTTGCTCAATTGCGAGCTCACGAGCCGGGAGAGATTCTTGATGCATGTGAAATGTCCAATGTTGTTGCTGTCTTCCACGTACAGCAAGTTGACGTGTCTGACTTTCTTCTGCTCGCTGAGACGCATTGGGACAATGTTCTTTTCTTCGATACAGTACACATTTATCGAAATGTTGTTTGATAGTTCAAATTTCTTAATTTGATTCACAGTCACTGGAAACTCAATGTCTTGGAGATTCAGCACTGTCGAATAATGGGGATATGAAGATTCCCGTTCCACATTTCTTTCTGCGGTGTACAGAGCAGCGACCACCGCCTACGCGAAACATGCATTGTCTTTAGATTGCACGTTCACTACAGCTCTTTTGTTCATTATTTCTCGCGACAATTTAACATGGCATCCCGCACGCATTGGATTGTATTTGTTTATATTTACAGTTAAATTGTTTATTCGCGATAATGCCCAACCACTATCACGTTCTTGAAATTCTTCTAGCGATGCTAGTGTGGGCTCGATAACGCGGCGTTTGTACCAATCATGTAAATCGGAGGTGTGAAAGATTTCAAAGTTTTTAGTGTTGACACTTTTATTAGCGCGCTTATCGCCTGACACAAACTCTCCATTAAATAGTGTTCACTTTTACACTAGTGTGTTTTTGCAACACTTTTTGCACATGTTCGACCACAATGTCTTTGGCATCCTCTAGAAATTGACGAGGTTCGATGTGATTGCTGTTTATCACCGCACCAGTCAAGATGCGGCTCTCGAACGCCGTATCAATCTTTCGCCATATGAGTTCGATGTCTCGCGAACTGCTTCCGGCACCTGCGTGTACAAAACGTCTGCGTACCGAATTCTTCAACCCTTCGAGACGTGCGATTTGGGAGACAAGCGATTGTCGAACTCCGATCAGTAATCGTGGACGTTTTATTCGATTTTGTTCTTCCAGTGATTCGATGTATTCGTCACATTGCTGCTCCCACACAATATATTCTTCCACCGAATTCACCCTTGCGGCTTGCTCCAACAAACTTGCTTCCAATTGTGCCATTTTTGAGATGCTCTTGCTGAACCTCTGACAATGATACTAACATAGTATGCCTCTTTACCATCCTTTTTATTTAATCGTAGAGGTCATTGGCACTCGAGTATGTTGCACATTTAACCTTGACAATAATTCTAATATTTCATTAAGGATGATGTCATAGCAGCCGTGCATCGGCGCTTGAAAATTGCAATTTTACACATTTTGAACACCTGGGTGATGACAGCAGCCGGTGCATTGGTGCTTAAAATTTGATTATGTTACATTTTGCACATTTTGACCTTGACAATAATTCTAACATTTCATTTGAGGATGATGTCATAGCAGCCGCGCATCGGCGCTTGAAAATTTTGAATATGTTGCATTTTGCACATTTTGACCTTGACAATAATTCTAACATTTCATTTGTGGATGATGTCATAGCAGCCGCGCATCGGCGCTTGAAATTTTGAATATGTTGCATTATTTTACATTTAATATTTCATTGAGGATGATGTCATAGCAGTCATACATTGACGCTTGAAATTTTGGATATGTTGCATTATTTTACATTTAATATTTCATTGAGGATGATGTCATAGCAGCCGTGCATCGGCGCTTGAAATTTTGAATATGTTGCATTATTTTACATTTAATATTTCATTGAGGATGATGTCATAGCAGTCGTACATTGACGCTTGAAATTTTTGATATGTTGCATTATTTTACATTTAATATTTCATTGAGGATGATGTCATAGCAGTCGTACATTGACGCTTGAAATTTTGGATATGTTGCATTATTTTACATTTAATATTTCATTGAGGATGATGTCATAGCAGCCGTGCATTGAAGCTTGAAATTTTGGATATGTTGCATTATTTTACATTTAATATTTCATTGAGGATGATGTCATAGCAGCCGTGCATCGGCGCTTTGATTGGTTAAAAATAATTTTGTGTCAGCAATAATTCCCACCCCATTGCTTTGTATCAATAAAAACTTGTAATAATGATTTAGTATTGTATCAATCACTCGATTGAAAAGGTTCTTTTAAAATGTACTCCGCCAGCATGAATTATTATGTTCCAATACAAGAAATGTCTAAGAATACAAGTGACAAGTAAGTTTCGATTCTTTTTTTGTCAAAATAAAGATTTTTAAATAATGATTTTTAAATAATTTTTGAAATATTGTTCTAATTATTTTTATAGCATTCAGCGTGCGACTCGTATACTTGGGCGAAGATATGCTCTAACCGCAACATCCTATAAATATTTGGAAATAGGAATCAGCGTTGGAGCTGTATCATAGGTGGAATTAGCTCTTGGTGATAATCGAGGCAATCAAATAATATTACCCATTGAAACATGGAAATCTCTAATGCGGAAACGAGCAGACATTGAGCAGCTAACTGAAACTCCGCTATGGATTAGTGATCTAACACTCGAAGCGGTTAACATGTATACTTCAAAAATTATAAAAATTACTTCATCTGATAATTCTTTGTACATGAAACCATCAACGTTACTACATTTATTCGATTTCGACAAATGTATTGATCATATGTATTCCTGGCTGTGTGAGAATACTCATAGTGTTAATGAAAAATTTAAGCAATTTGTAAATATTTTACAACGCAATAATATTACTAATGTATGTGATGCTGTAAAAGCGATACGCGAAAGTGATGCGTACGATAGTGAATCACTCATAGATTGTGAAATATTAACATGTGCTATAAATGATATTCTTCACGATGTTTGTAACAAATAAAATATTTTTTATTGTTAATCTATGTTTAATTATTTCTTTCCCAATAAGATATAGCTAACAAAACTATTTCTTCGTTCTCTGGAGATTTAAAAAGTGATGAGCTAGCTAAGACATGATACTCCAGTTAGAACAAGAGAGATGTAGAATTAAAATCAAGAGGGGAGCAACATTATAATATGTGTCCCATCATAAAGTTTCAGATAGTCTTGAATGTAAAATGGGTAGAGAAGTTGTGATGGATAGAGAAGATGTGGTGGATATGATGATGTGGTGAATGATGAGATGATGGTGATTGATGATATATCAGACGTTGATGATATATCAGACGTTGAAATGGGCTCGGACGTTGAAATTGAACCCGCGACCGATTCCGATTATGATAGTGAGTGCGACGACGTTACTCGCGATACAAGAGTGCACAGCTTGTGCACAGCTGACATCATCGCCATGGATGATAGTACTAGAATGTGTGCGATACATATTTATTATTGTCCATGGGATGGACTCATGTTGTGTACAAGGTGTTTCATAAGATTGCGAGATCTGTATGTGGAGATTGACGTCGTCCGCATTCACAGGACCGGGAGATTTGAACAACTTTTGGGGAGATGGTGCAGCGAGTGCAATAGCCCGCTGGACCAAATGTTCACACGGAATATGTGTCCAGTGTGCAATACATGTAAGTATTTCTTTTCAATTATAAATTATTAAAATAATAAATTGATTAATAAAATAAATAATAATATATTTAATAAAAATTTCTGTCATGTAGGAGTTCCGCCCTGCCGCCTCGCAGCCACCGCCCCACCGCCACCTCGCAGCCACCACCTCACGCACCGCCTCGTACCATAAGTCATGATACATGGGTCGATCGTCATGGAATATCATATCGACCCATGTGGTTCGATCATCATGGCGCTGCTTTATATATTTTATATGTATATAATATTTTAAATTTTAAATTCACACACACACACACACATACACACACAAACATTTTGTAAAATACACACACACACACACACAGTTATAAATAAAAATTACTTTAAATATTAAAAAAAAAAAATGTATTTATTTTAGAATAAGTCCTCTCCCCTTCCTCCTATTAAAATCTTATTAATTAAAATTACTGTAAATATTATTAAAAAAAAGTCTCTCTCGCGTCCGCCTCTCGCGCTCTCGTTCGCTGCATCAGCTCTCGCGCTCTCCATCGCCGCATCGTCTCGCAACATCTCTCTCTCGCTCTTGTGATATCTCTCTCGCATGCACCTCGCGCTCTCCTTCGCTGCATCAGCTCTCGCGCTCTCCTTCGCGTCATCTCGCTACCTCTCGTCATCTCGCGCTATCTCTCTCGCTCTTGCATATACGCTTCGCTGCAACACCTCGCGCTCTCAATCGCCGCATCATCTCGCTACCGCTATCTCTCTTTCGCGAACGTCTCTCTCGCGACATCTCTCTCTCTCTCTCTCGCGTTCGCCTCGCGCTATCCTTCACATTCCTCTCTCCCCGCGGACCCCTTACCCAAAAAGTTTCATGCGGTCTTTCGCGGATTCCCCTCTCCCCGCAGACCCCTCACCAACAAAGCTTCATGCGGTCTTTCGCGGACGCCTCCCCCTCCCCGCGGACCTTTCGCGGACCCGTCACCTAAATCGCGGACGCTTCCCCCTCCCGCGGACCCCTCGCGGATCCTAACCTCGCGGACGCCTCCCCCTCCCCGCGGACCCCTCGCGGACCCGTCACCTAAATCGCGGACGCTTCCCCCTCCCGCGGACCCCTCGCGGATCCTAACCTCGCGGACGCCTCCCCCTCCCCGCGGACCCCTCGCGGACCCGTCACCTAAATCGCAGACGCTTCCCCCTCCCCGCGGCCCCCTCGCGGACCCTAACCTTGCGGACGCCTCCCCCTCTCCGCGGACCCCTCGCGGACCAGGCACCAAAATCGCGGACGCTTTCCCCTCCCCGCGGACGCCTCCCCCTCCCCGCGTGACGTCATTCCCCCTCCCCGCGTGACGTCATTCCCCCGCGCCCTGGGTTCTCCTCGCCCCTCACCCCCCCTCATTACCCAGAGTTAGAATCGGCATAGTATTACTACTTATATATGACACGATCTGTAAGATGAATGAGGACATTGAAGCCATCCATAATTGGTCGACTGGAAATAAACTCCTTCTAAATTCTGGTAAGACACAGGCGATAATTATGGGCACTTTGAGGTTCATTAATACTATTGACCTTTCTGCGGTTCCGGCGGTAATGGTTGATGGGACTTCTCTACAATACTCAACATCAGTTAGGTATCTTGGGGTGACCATTATGAACAACTTGTCATGGGAGATGCAGGTTACAAATATGGCGAAGAAGATTCACTCAGTCTTGTACCAACTGAAACTTTGCAAGCACCTACTACCTGAAACCCTCAAAGCCAGGATGGTCTCATTGGTCTTTCCGCACACGGATTACAGTTGTGCGGCCTACACGGATATGACAGGTGAACAGAATCTGAAGCTCTACAGAGCGGTTAACTCATGCATCAGATTTATCTACAAGGTGAAGGGAGATGAACATATCACGCCTTACTATTACAGGCTTGGTTGGCTTAAAATTGACTCAAGAAGAAACTACTTTGTGGGGTGCCTGTATTGTATACTACGGACACAACAACTCTGTCTTCTGTATGCTAATTTCAATTGCAGAGTGCCATTGTCAGATCGTACAACCAGAACTCCAAGGGGTGTCCTATCACAGCCGCATTGTAGAACTGAACTTTTCAAGCGTTTATTTTGGATTACTTCGATCAGACTGTGGAATGGTCTCCCGTCCCACATCAGAGATGCTAAAACTTTAGCAGAATTCAAAAATAGACTCTAAGTGCATTTACTCGATTGCCCCGAATGAGGCAGGTAATGTTATTGAGGTAATGCAGTAATTACTGGTGTCTCTCTCTCTCTCTCTCTCTCTCTCTCTCTCTCTCTCTCTCTCTCTCTCTCTCTCTCTCTCTCTCTCTCTCTCTGGCATACCTGTGGGGCTTAGAATATGCCCTCATGAGTGTGTTTCACTCGGCACGCGCTAACGCATCTACTCACACACACACATACACACACACACAACATCCTTAGGCACATTAACATTATACATGCAGTATACACTTATATGTATTCATACACACAGGCTCACCGTTATTATTTTATTATTATTAATATTTTCTGCTTGTTAGATATTACGCTGTATATTCATTTATGTATTGTATTATTTACTCTCTGCGCTTGAGGGGACTTGTCCCAGAGCGCATAATAAATGTACGCTTTCTCTCTTTCTCTCTCTCTCTCTCTCTCGCTCCGCTACCTCTCTCGCGCTACCTCTCGTCATCTCGCACTATCTCGCGACCGCTATCTCTCTCGCTCTTGCATATACGCCTCGCTGCAACACCTCGCGCTCTCCTTCGCTGCATCATCTCGCGACCGCTATCTCTCTTTCGCGTACGCCTCTCTTTCGCATCTCTCTCACGTTCGCCTCGCGCTCTCCTTCGCGTCATCTCTCCCCGCGGACCCCTCACCCATAAAGCTTCACGCGGTCTTTCGCGGATTCCTCTCTCCCCGCGGACTCCTCGCGGACCCTAACATCGCGGATGTCTCTCCACTCCCCGCGGACCCCACGCGGACCCTAACATCGCGGACGCCTCCCCGCGGACTCCTCGCGGACCCGGCACCTAAATCGCGGACGCTTCCCCCTCCCCGCGGACCCTAGCGAACGCTTCCCCCTCCCCGCGGCCCCCTCGCGGACCCGGCACCTAAATTGCGGACGCTTCCTCCTCCCCGCGGACCCTAGCGAACGCTTCCCCCTCCCCGCGTGACGTCATTCCCCCTCCCCATGTGACGTCATTTCCCCTCCCCGCACGACGTCATTCCCCCGCGCCTGCGGAACCTAACCTAACCTAAACTGCGTTAGAACCCGCCTAGTATCACTACTAGCTTCAGTCTTCTGCAGAGCCACCTTCAGACCCAGCGCACGAATGCGGCCAACCACGATAGTGACACCCACCGTTGCTAGGCGGACTGCCTCATTCCAGTCGTCCCCCACGGCAAATACCAACGTATCGTCAGCAGGTATTGGAACTTTTTTTTTGTTCTGCGATCGGCGCAGGGCAAGGGAAAGACATTTGCGTCTACCCGGGGCCGGCCACTCGGGTTATGTGGGACTCGGGGACTGAAGGTCCCCACTACCGCACTGAAACCCCCGCCCAGGCTCTAGCAATGAGTCTCTTCTGTCCTTGGTGTCGTCCCGACAGGAATCGTTCACATTACCTCTGTCGGGACGACAGACTGTGCCACTCTCTCTCGGCACTTTCCTCTACTTCCATATTCTTCTTCTCCTCCTTCCGGCTCTTACTCCTCTATATACACTTATGTACATTAATTGAAAATTATTTACACCTCGAATACAATTAGGATTAAAGTTAAA
Organism: Prenolepis imparis; assembly: GCF_030444845.1. Taxonomy (NCBI): domain Eukaryota; kingdom Metazoa; phylum Arthropoda; class Insecta; order Hymenoptera; family Formicidae; genus Prenolepis; species Prenolepis imparis. The sequence continues at coordinate 7,900,319 of NW_028141173.1, forward strand.
ACTGGATTTAAGATCAAAACTAAAGGTTTATTCCGCTGCATTCTTGCGGTGCAGCGCTTCTCTCTCCTCGAGTCGAGAGACTCGTGCTAATCTTGTCGGTTCTAACGCATGTACAACATAACCCGCACATAATAGATAAATAAATATATAACATACATACACACACACACACACACGCATACACACGCACTCACACACTTAAGACTACTTAAATTACATTGCATCGGCGCTTGTCGCGCTATCCTCCTCCGTGTCTGTCAAATATATACATTTACAATGTATATATTTACAATATGTACACACGCCCCCTTCCGGGGGCCACTCACTCCTGTCGTCCTCCTCGGACGACGAGACCACCAGTACGCGTTCGCGTTCTTGTCTCTCGCGTTCCGCTTCTTCTTTCTTCCCGATCACGTCTTCCGCGAACTGGGATACCGCGCGCCATGCCTCCTCGCTCCCGCACATGGCCTTCACCATCGTCTTCAGCGTTACGTCGTCTCCGATTTTTTCCGCCAAAGCCTCTCTCTCCGCTCGCCACGCTTCGCAGCTCTGGAGCGTGTGCTCGGCCGAATCCGGTACCCCGCTGGTACAGTACTCGCATCGCGAGCTGCGAATCTTCTCCAAATACGTTCCGAAACACCCGTGTCCCGTTAGGAGTTGGGTGATTCGGAACGTGACGTTGCCATGCCCTCTATCCATCCAGGCCTCGAGGCTGGGAAGAAACGCTTCTCGCGTTCTGGCCCCCGCAAGGTTGCATCTCTCTACATAGATCTTCCACTGCCTACGAAGCAATGTCTCCTCCATATTCCTTATTTCGCTTTCCTCCTCCTCGCTCCACGTGTCCGCGTGTTTCAGATCGCACACCCTCTCGTATATCCTGGCGCGCGTAGCCGCGTGCAGATGCAGCGGAGGGATTCGCGCCAAAAGCGTCGCCGCCGCAAAGGACGTGGTCCTGTATGCGGCGATCACCTTCATCGCTATAGTCCTCTGCACCCGATTCCTGCTCTGCCCCTTCCTCGAGGCTATCAACCCCTCGTACCACACCGGAGCCCCGTACAGCAGCACCGAGTGCACCACATAGGCGTAGAGCCGTCTCTTGCTCTCCGACGGTCCTCGCAGATTCGGCATTATTCTCCCCAGCATTCGCACCATCCTGTGTGCTTTGCCCTTGACGTACTCGATGTGATCCTCAAATTTGAGTCTACTATCGAGTATGACGCCGAGGTATTTCAGCGTGTTCCCCGTTGGTATCCTTCTTCCGCCAATGTCGAGCACCGGCATTTCCTTCGGCTTCCTCCTGCCGTAGAACACGATCGCTTTCGTCTTCTCCACCGCAACCTTTAGGCCCAGCCTCTGGATCTCGTTTAGCACTGTGTTGGTTTGCTGATTGGCCCTTTTCACCGCTGCTTTGATCTTGTCCGCCATCATCAAGACAAGGGTGTCGTCGGCGTAACAAAGCACCTCGCACCCCTGCTGTTTCTCACCGCGCAACACCGAGTCGTACCCCAGGTTCCACAACATGAGCCCGAGGACCGAGCCCTGGGGCACTCCGGCTGTCATACTCTTAGTCTCGAGCCTGCCGTCTCGTCCGGTGTATTTCCACCGTGCGCTCCGACAGATAACTGTCAATCACGCGTCGAATATACGCCGGGAATTCCCTCTCCTCCAGTGCCCTCTCGATTACTCCCCATGGAAGGGAGTTAAAGGCATTGGCTATGTCTAGGCTTATCGTTATAGCATAGCTATTCCCTCTCCTCGCCGTCTCCGCCACTTGCTTCACTCTTAGCAGGGCGTCGCAAGTGGACCTGCCCTCGCGAAAGCCGTATTGATAGGGTGATAATTCAGCCTCCGGGTGCTCCGCCATCCATCTCCTCATTCGACCGACTATGATTTTTTCAAACGTTTTCCCAAGTTCGTCCAGGAGACAGATGGGTCTCACCTTAGGAATCGCGTCGCTCGAGTCTCCTCTCTTGAGTATCAGTACCAGGATCGCTTTTTTCACGCGGCTGGGAACCAGCCCTTCCTCAGGCACTCATTGAATCCGCCGCGGACCACATGCATCATCTCCTCGGGCGTCCTCTTTAGTACGCTCTTCTTGAGCCCGTCCGTGCCAGGGGCGGTGTTCCCCTTTACAGCGCGCTTAAACGCCTCCGTCGTCTCTCGGAAACCAATGTCCCATTTGTCTAACCACTCCGTGTCATCGTCTCCTTCCTCTCCTCCTCGCATCCTCGGTTCTCCCCTTGGGAAAAGCGAGTCCAGCAGATTCCTCGTTATTTCAGGGCCCAGGGTTTCCGTGAGGCTGGATGTCGCTTGCCTCAACTTTCCCAGGACGACCTTGTAGGGAAGTCTCCAAGGATCCCTGTCGATCGTGGCGATCAATTCCCTCCACGACTTGGACTTAGCCTTGTTGATGCCGTGTCGGAATGGACGCCTCGCTCTTGTGTACGCTTTCGACAGTGTTCTCAGCTGCTCCTCCGATACCTCTTCTTGCCTCCTCTTGGCCCTCGTCCATCTTCGCTGTGCCTGGATGGTTTCCGTTCTTAGCGCAGAGATCTCTTCGGACCACCAGTATGCTTGCTTGCGCTCCGGTCTGTTGCCGGATCTCGGAGCTGCCGCGTCGCATGCCTCCTTGTAGGCTCGGCCGATCCACTTTATCCCCTCCTCCAAGGACTCGAACGGGGCGCGGTTGCCTTCCCGAGTACTCTCCACATCCGGGTGATTTTCCGACGGCTCTTCTCGACCCTTCAGACTCGCGCATGCCCAAATCAGCAATGCGGCGAATCTATCGGAATCAAACTTAGTCAGCGCCCATCTGGGATAATTCGCCTTCGCTCCTCCCTCGCTCGAACTAACTCGATCGCTACATACTTGTTGTCCGAGAGGGTTTCTTTGTCGACGAGCACCCTCCACCTCTAGATCAATCCGGCCGCGTCCGGTGTCGCCCACATCAAATCAATGACGGACGGGCGGACGCAGGTAGGCTCGCTTCCCTCGTTCGCGAGCCTTAGATCGAGGCCGGCCGCCCATTCCTCCACTCTCTCTCCTCGAACGCTCGTTCTCTGCGAGCCCCACATGGTTGAGTGGGCGTTGAAGTCCCCGTAGACCATGGTGTTGCCCCCGATCCTCCTCACCATTATCTCCATCTCGTCCAGCAGCGTGAGAAAGTCCTCGGCGCGTTGGTCGAGACATAACACGAGATGACATTTAATCGGTCACACTTGACCGCCACCGCTCTTTCCCCCTTGTAGAGCAGGGTGCATGCACCGACGCCCCTCCTCGGCAGCCAGTAGATCACCGCCAGTTTGTTCTTACTGGCGAACCACCTCGAGCTCTTGGGGACTCGCGCCGGCTCCGAGATGGCACAGAGCGAAACCCCCATTTCTTTTGCCTGGTGTATCAGCAGGTCCTGCGCGCCCCAGCATCTGTTGAGATTACACTGCACCACGCTATCCATCGACGACTTCCATCCTCTCGGCCTCCGATCCGATCCTCTCCTTCTGGATGGATTTCCCACCTTGGCCTCTGCCCTTCTTGCTTGGCGCCGGGCCGATCTCCGCCTCGCAGGGGACCAAGCCCACTCGATGTATGGCTTCCAATCCTTGCTCCGCGCATGGCAGATATCTCAGCGGGTTTGTGCAATAGACCGCCGTGTGGCCGCTCTCTCCATATCGGAAGCAGAGATTACTTCTGTCAACGCTCGCCACGCATTGATTTCGCAAGTGACCCTTTCCCCAGCATTTAAAGCATTGGGTGGGCCTCTGCTTGAGCATTTCTATGCGGGCGACCGTCCACCCAATCTTCACTCTGTCCTTGCTGGCCGCATCCACCGCGGCTGCCAGTGGGCACTGCGCCAACACTGAGTGTAGGCCGTTTCCCAATCTCCTTATGGCCCCGACCTTGACTTCCGTCGGTAGGCACCCTCCGTACTTCGCGACGACGTCCGCCACCTCTTGAGCGGAGACAGAATCGTCCTGTCCCACCAGCCTGACATCGCCTTTGACTACTGGTCGAGAGACTGTCGCATCCTCGCCCAGAATCCGTGCGAGTCTCTGCTGTAGCATGTCCACCTTCTCCTTCCCTTCCAGCACCTCTATCAATATGCTGCCGTTTGCAGCTGTTCTGATTTTGAACGCTCGATCCCTATCTCCTCTAGCGAGATATTGTCCCGCGCTTTCCTCAACGCCGCCGCGCAACTAAACTGCTCGTTGGTGACCTTAATTGTCACCGCCGCTATCCTCGGTGGTCTGGGCAGCTTCATTCGGTTAGCTGGCTGGTGGCCCTCGCCGCTCCTGGCGCCTGTGGGGCAGGGCCCGGCTTTACTTGGCTTTGCTTCTTAGCCTTGCGTTTCTCTTTACGATCCAGGACCTTACTCCACTCAGTTGTCGCGGCCTGCGCGCCGTCCCCGATTCTCGGAGGAACAATCTGCACATTTGCAATCACCTTGGGTCCTGAGCTTTCCCCCTTGGGGCTCTCCCGCGGTGCATCCTCTCTGGCGCGTCTACGCTGCTCCGCTCTCTGGGTTTTTAGAGCCTCTATTTGTTGAGCCAGCCTCTCGTCAAGCTCTTGTTCCACCGCTGAGTACTGCTTCGGAACGGGCTGTCGCACTCCGCCCAGAGCGGGGCGAAGGACCTGGAGCCCTATTCTTGAAATAGTTGCGTATACGTAAGTTGCACATTGCGAATAATCGCACCTGAAAATCCCTAGAACGTTATTCTTGACGGTCGCAACTGAAACGTATACGCAATTTTTCATTCGCAGTGCAACGAATGGGTCATACCATACTTTTCAAGAGAAACGTATACGTTTTTAGAGTTCGTTGTCGCTCATGGCGTGATATATGGTTTATCAAAAAAAAAATATATATAGTATATAAATAAACAAGAAATAAAAGAAATATAAGAAATTTAACGAATTTATAAAATAAAGATATAATAAACGGCTCTGCCCACAATAAAGAAAATATTAAGAATAAAAATAAATATTAAATATACTAAAGAATAAAAATTAGGAATAGATATTAAATATATGTAACGCACAATGAAAAATATCAAAACATAATAAAGTATAAATATTAGAAATTGTGTCATTCAGTCATAACATAACATCCAAAAATATTTATATTTTTATAAATTTGCAAATTTAAACAATATATAGATTTAGAAATTATTAACCAAATATAATCTTAACCAAGTAAAAAAATCTGTAATCCCAGAGCAACATTTTTATTATCATGTTTAGTTTTTTAATTAATGGGAATTATATTTATATTAAAGATAAAAATATATAAACTTTGGAGAAATAGATGCTAGTGGATCTCATTAATTTACAAAGAGATAGTTCTAGATAATTTTTAAATTTTTTTGTGAAAGAGCTTAAAAATGATGCAGATTTCTTTTTTCGCTATACTAAAATGACATCAGAAATATATTATAATAATCTTTCTAATTCTTGGTTTTGTTGTACATACCATAGGAGGAATAAAGCTGCGTCAGTTTGATTGAAATATCTATGATACCTTTATTTGACAAAACTTTTATTCAAAATAATTTCAATGGTTTTTTCTTTGGTATTTTTTTTTAATTTGGAATATAGAATTAAATTTATATAAATTAGATAAAGCTAACTTAGATTAATAATAAGATTAGCTAATTGAGTATTCACGCGCATATCTGTTAATTTGCAATACTATTTATCTGTAATGAAATAATATTTGTACAAATAAGTAATAAATTTGAAAGTAATTAATCTATATAAATAATTTTAAAAAACAGTAAAAACGTTTGATTCAATTTTTTAATTAAATTAAGTTATTTAGTTATTTAGTTAATGTATAAAAAGTGTTCATTATATTTAATTACAATTTCATTAATTTTTTTATTTTTATGTGCAGTCATATTAACCAATCAATTTTTAGTTACAAATTTTTTACATCAAGGTTTCCATTAATTTGTAACGATAGCAACCCCATCGTTCCCGGTCGACCACGGACCGAAAGGCTGCGCCCGGCGACCATCGGCCGAGCAGAACAGCAGGCGCTTAGCACCCCTCGTTTAAATCGCTACAGCCGTTACACGGCGGTAATAACGGAGAGCGAGACGCTCCGGAAAACCACGACGCGTATCGAGAATTCCCGAACCTCGTTTCCCCACCACGAGTCCCGAATCTCACGCGTATAAAAAGATGGGTCCCGAGAGAAAGAGGCCCTCTCAGCGACACCGCCGCTCCGGCACCGTCGACCTAAACCTACCGAGTTACCGAGCTGAGGCCGAAGCGTCCTCGACCTCTGCTGAGCAAATCTCAGCGCTCCCTGACATCCGGTCTACTGTTTCGAACGCCTTTCCGGTTCCGAGGTGGAAGCGTGCTCCGCCTCTCCCGAGACTATTTCGGGAACCAGATCGCCGCGGTCAATTCTTCTATGTGCACTGGCCCCAACGGGTGGAGCTCCGCCGCCTTCGCCGCGCTTTCGCGGCAGCCAGTGCACTCCTACACACAATCCATAAAAGACGCAACGGGCGGCCGGAACACGCCGCCCTGCTACGCCAGGAACCGCGCGATTACGCTTAAAGCCGCAAACAACCGAATTCTAAGCGCGCCGACCGCGCTCTCTTCGATATATCGAAGAGAGTGGCCGCTCGTCGCACCGCGCCGACCCCGCGCCCATACGCACCGTCAACACGACCGAGCGATGAGGAACACGCACACACACACACCATTGTATTTCCGATTAAGATTCACGCTCGAAACTGATACACGCATACACGCACAAACACACACACATTTATGCACACTTGTATATACGTACACCACAGTAAATATACTTCTTATTTTCTTTTGTACACCATCGGCGTTCTGTACTTAACCCTTTCTCGAGCCCTGATCCCGGTTGACCTATCCGTGTCTCGCGAAAGCGGTCGTTACAAATTTTGCAGATTAGAAAATTATAAAAAGATATTATTATGTATATGTGTTGTTATTCTAAATGATAAATTTTTTATATTTATAGAAATATATTTTCTAAAAATAAATAAAACATTGATATAAAATTTCATTGATACATTGAGAGAATTTTCTCTCGGAATTTACCCTGAAAATCGTGGTAGGTAATCGTAAGACGATATGGTATGGAAAGAATTTTATGAGAATTTCTTTGATTAATATTGATCACAATAAAAATAATAATATCTATATCACGATAAAATATATAACATGTTTGATTAATTTTACTAAACTGCATAGTAAAATTAATCAAACATATTTTATATATTTTACTGTATAATAGATATTATTTTCATTGTGATAAATATTAATCAAAGAAATTCTCATAAAATTCTTGCCATACTATATTGTTCCACGATTACCATGATTTTCAAGGTAAATTCTAAGAGAAAATTTTCTGTGTATATAATTTCATAATAAAACTTGAAATGCAAATCTTTCTGCAATTTATTTGTATAAAATTTTATCTTCTTAAGATATTATATATATATATATATATATATATATATAAATAATATATATATTAAACACATTGTAACGTCCACTTTTTACGCGTCGGACGGCGGGATAGCTCGGTCGAAGGACGGGTTCGCAAAAGGGGACGGTGAGACACAACGCGGGCGTTTGATAGTTTAACAGATATTTATTATATGAGCATGTGTTTATATACAAGTGTGGGTGTGTGTGTGTGAGTAAGAGTGTCGAAACGGGTATCTATATCCGCTATTACGACCGTATGTCGGTGTGTAGGCGATGCTATTTTTGATATATATATATATCGAACGCGCTGTTGGGCTCTCTTCACGAGAGCGAGAGAGATGGCCGCGGTGGCTCGCCGCGTGTTTGTGTTGTCGCTGCGTTTGTATGCGTGTGAGTCGTTCCGCATTTACATGTGGATATTTGTGTGTTCGTGTAGGGGTCGGCGCTATGTTTGTATATTGTTTTCCTAGGCGTCAGCTGTTCGCGCGGTCGGTGCCTTTAACGGCCAGCTGCTTCGGAGCTTTCGGTTTTTCGCTGGATATATATATATATTGTTACGTCCGCGGAACCGATTCCGCGAGAGATCGCTAAGACCGCAACGCGTAACGCCGTTCAACCGCGTGAAAAATGAATTAACTCCCGAATGAAGGAAAGGACCTTTAATATGGCGAACCAATACACGAGGACAATCAAATATAAAAGGAATTGCATGTAATATGCGAATATTCTCGAATACGTCTGTTCTTGACAGCCGCGATACTCCGACTCTCCGACGACAACTGTTGATAAACAACCCTTAGCGACGCCTTGACAACGCGATGTTCCTTGATTTCACAGAAGACTCGATGTTCATAGACAGATTCAGGGACGTAACGCAATACGGACGCAACACTTGCTTCCCTCCTCAAGATAGTTGTCCCAACAATCAATTCAGTATCTGGAATAATTCTGAAGGATTTCTCAGGAATTTCGTCGCTTTTCAGTTCCCGATGTGTCTCCATGTTCTCCCCGAAACTGCTGTTCTAGGTAATCGAACTGCACACCTTCCTGGATTCAAACGACTTTCCAATCCTGGGAATCTTCATTTTAACAATCTTCAGGCAAGAGAGGGGTAACTTTCCGTGACCCAACGTCCTTCTAAAAAAAGACTTCTCAAGCCCCTGCCTCGGCATTTGTCCAAGCCCCCGGGAAAAACCACGGATCAAAACAACCGCGGGGTGAAGCAGTCTTCGTCCCTTTAATTGATATTCTCCGTCTTCTTTCCTTTTTGTTTTTAACATCGTCTTCATTATTCTCTGCAACGTTGTCAGGTGGAAGATGGAACTTCTCTGCGTCATTGCCAGATGGAAGATGAAACTTCCCTGAAAAATAACTCATGGCAGGAAATTTGAAGAATGTTAGACTCTTAAACTAAATTATATTAGTAATCTATCGTGGGCTCCTAATCCGATTCCTAATTCAATCTTCTATTATAAAAAGGAGCTAATCTATCGGAATGTACAATTTTACATTTGTGCCTATTCGATTTCCTAATTCTAAAAACTACATCACTAAGCTTTTTGATTATTTTATAGGGCCCCTCCCAATTACTTTGTAATTTAGGAGATCTACCTCCTACTCTACGAGGATTATAAAACCAAACCTCTTGATCAACATCAAAATTAATTTTCCTAACTCTACGATCATACCGTATTTTGGAACGAAGAGATTGTAGATTCAAACGTTGACTAGCACTTCTATGAATATTGTCTAACTTTTTCCTCAACCTCTGCATATATTCTTCAGAAGAACTATTCTCTTCATCTACTGGAGGACTTTCTCGTAATAAATCCAAAGGTAGTCTCAGATCTCGTGCGAAATATAACTCAGCAGGAGAAGCACCTGTACCTTCATGTTTCGAAGAACGATAGGCCAATAAATACATGGAAATCCAATTATCCCAGTCCTTCTGATCCTCTGAAACAAACTTAGCCAAATAATTTAGAATTGTTTGATGATGACGTTCCACTTGTCCATCCGACTGTGGATGTAAAACAGTCGTTCTTGTCTTCTTAATCCCTCAAAGATGCGCCATCTCCTGAAAGATTTTAGATTCAAAACATTTTCCTTGATCAGTATGAACCTCTAACGGAACTCCATGTCGAGAAACAAATTGTTTTACGAATATATCGGCTACCGTTCTTGCTTCGAAATTTTTTAACGGAAAAGCTTTAACCCACTTGGTGAAACAATCTATTAACACCAATAAATATCGATTTCCAGCTGTAGTAGTTGGAAAAGGGCCAAGTATATCCATTTGTACCCTCTCGAATGGAAAACCAGCATTAAAAACTTAAAGAGGAGACTTTCCTTTTCCCGTCGGACTTCTCCTTCCTACGCAAATTTTACAGGATCGGCACTAATCTTCCACGTCATTCTTGCAAGTAGCCCAATAAAAACGTTTTCGGATCTTTTCCAACGTCTTATTTATTCCAAAATGGCCACCAGATGCAGAATCATGTGCCTCTTCCATTACTTGACTGATAAAATCCCTAGGAACGATAATCTGAAAAATTTCTAATTTAAGATTAGGAGATTCCCATTTTTTATACAAGACTCCATCCCTAACAATCAAAGCATCCCAGTAGGACCAATAAATTTTCGCAGAAACATCTCTATTAATCTCCTGCAATCAAGGACGTTCATTAATTTCTTTCCCTTGTAAGAACATTGAAATAATGGAATCTTCCATTTGTCTATTTCGCCTTTCTTCTAAACTATTGTCTGCAAGAATTATTCGAGCAACAGAATTTTCTTTCAATTCCACCTTTGCACAATAACCACAACCGAGTTCTGAACAAGGGCGTCTTGACAATCCATCAGCATTTTGATGTAGTCGTCCCTTCCGATGAATTATTTCAAACTCATATTGTTGTAACCTTTCTAGCCATCGAGCTAATTGGTCTTCCAAATCTTTAAAAGATAAGAGCCATTTTAAAGAAATATGATCTGTTCGAATTTGAAATTTTCTCCCATATAAATAATGGTGAAATGATTTCAAAGATGCTACAATTGCCAATAATTCCCGACGTGTGATGCAATAATTCCTTTCTTCTTTACTCAAAACTCTACTAAAATATGCGATGACCTTCTCCGAACCATCTTGAATTTGAGACAAAACCGCTCCTATCCCATGATTTGAAGCATCCGTATTCAAAACAAATTGTCCTTGTTCCTTCGGGAAAGACAGAATTGGCGAAGAAATTAGTCTCTGTTTCAATCCTTCAAATGCCTCTTGACAAGATGAAGTCCACTCAAATTTTTCATGATGTTCTGTGAGTGTGAATAAAGGTTTCGCTATTAAGGAAAAGCCTTTAATAAATTTCCTATAATAGGAACAGAATCCCAGAAAACTTCGAAGTTGTTTTCTATTCTGAGGGACAGGCCAATTTCTAACAGCAGAAATCTTCTCAGGATCCGTAGTAATTCCTTGTTCAGAGACAACGTGACCAAGATATTTTACTTCTTTTCCAAAGAGCGAACACTTCTTAGGGTTTATTTTCAAATTCGCTAAGCGTAAGCGAAGAAAGACTTTTCTCAGGTTTTCTATCATTTCCTCGAATGTCTTGCTGAAAACAATGACATCATCAAGATTGCAACGGACTTTTCCTTCCCGTGCCGCGCAACTTCGTCACTTTTCTCGGTATCTCTACACACAAAAATTCGACAGAGTGCTTGGGCGCCAGGTACGGTCAGGCTGCACCACTCAAGATAACACGATAATTAATTCTACGACAGTGACGGCTTAAGCTCGGTAACTCAGTTTCTTAATTGGCAGAGGGGCGGGATTCTTAATGCGGGGAATCGTACTCGGGGCTTCGGAGAGAAGGAGAGTCATTAAATCGGCACATTGACATAATTAAATAAAAGTTAAATAAATATATTTCATATTAGAAAAATGATTGCGGTTTCACATTACTTATTTACGGCCTCGTGACTCGGTAGATCCTCAACACTCGAGGTGTTACAACACAATTATGGTTCGATATTTATCGCTACCGAGGGGAACATATCCCGGATTATATTTCAATCGAGGAGGCGGGGGAGAAAGACATTTCCCAAATTACAAGACTCAAATACTCGACACAAGACAATCAGAGAGACGAAACTCGATAAATAATTAAACTAACATTTATACACAAAATTCTGGACTGTCGACTCGGTACGGCTCTCCACGGAGAGAGAGAGGCTGCGCAGTTCTTACTTTAATGGCGAATCTCGGTACGGGCCTCGCATTTCGGACACTCCCGAGTGCTCGGTAACGAAAGTAATTAACAATGACATTGATAACAATCTTAACCGTGTTACTAGAGACGCGAGTCCCCGCCGAGTTCGCTCTTACCGAGACTTTGAAGTGGTGGCCTTACAATAATCTGTCGTCCGTCGGTGTCTCACGTGGTTCGCACGCCGCAGTCTCGTCGAACAGTGTACGACTCTGGGCTCACGACACGCCGGTAGCCGGCGTCGGTGGCGCTGCCCGCGCCGCCTATAATCGATCCTTGATCCTCTGTCGACGATAGTCGATCCTTGTGGGCCTCGTTGCCCCGGTATTTTCGAAACTGCTCTCGGTACTGTTCGGAATGTTGGTGCGGATAATGTGGCTGCTCGCTGCACGTTCCGAATAATTGCTTCTCTCCTTCTCTACTGGCTGTTGACTTGCGGGGGAACCCGCCAAGAGGTGATCAGTCTCCGACGGTTCCGCTTTCCTCGGGACGGTGCCGGCGGCCCCACTGGAGCAGCCATCCCTGTCTCGAGATGTTGGTACCTTTTGATGTGCTCCTCCGCTTAATTCCGTCCGCTATCCGAGGCTGTAAAACGTATCCGGCAGTAACGGGCCCTTACGTATTTATTCTAGTTATGGACAATAAATACCTTACTTCTCCGTGTTACCCGGCGTCCCCGAGCGCACCGCTTCCACCCAGGTCCACTCTTGCTGCAAATTCCGCCATCCCACGATGGCTGCTCCCTTCGATACATCAGGGCCTTCTCTGACCACTCACTTCCACTCGGTAAATCTATCGGACTTATATAACTAAAGGCGAGTCGACGAAGAAAAGTTCGTCGCTCGCCGACCCAAAATTCGTCCTCTCTCTCGACCCTTCCTCGGCCGGGCCGTGCCGGCCCTGTGACGGGTGTTAAAAACGTCACGTCACAAGATATACCAAACAGATTTTCGATAAAATTCCCTGAAGAACTTTCTCCATTAATCGCTCAAAGGTAGCTGGGGCATTGCAAAGTCCAAATGGCATGACGTTAAACTGCCACAATCCATTTCCTACAGAGAAAGCTGTCTTCTCTTTATCTTTGGAGCTAAGCTTTACCTGCCAATACCCGCTCTTCAAATCCAGAGTGGAGAACCAGGAACTTCCGGATAGCTGATCTAAAATATCTTCAATTCGTATCAGAGGATAAGAGTCTTTTACCGTCACCGAATTAAGTTTCCTATAGTCCACACAAAATCTAAGCGAGCCATCCTTCTTCTTCACTAATACAACGGGAGATACCCATGGACTTCGAGATTCTTCGATTACTCCCTGTGATTTCATTTCTTTAATGATTTGATCCACCTCTTTTCTAAGATGTATCAGAACTCTTCGTGGAGCTTGTTTAATCGGCTTAGAATCCGTAACTTGGATATCATGTTCTAAAACTCCACAATTTCCTGCAACTAAATTCTCAGAAAAGACTGAAATTCTATTAAGAAATTAGCAAAAATATCTTTTTGAGTGGAAATCAAATTTTTAGAAATTTCTTCGAAAAATGACTCAAGAAAATTAGGCACTTTCTCTTTAACAATTCGCGAACAAGAAAATTCATCTCTATTATCCTTTCCGAAATTTCCAAATTGAGATTCAAAAATTCTCTCCAAATTTACTTTTTCAAGAAAATCTATTCCCAAAATGCAATCATCAGAAATATTTGCTACTAAAACTGAAATCTCTACTTCATGTTTTCCTATTTCAATTAAAACGTTTACTTTATATTTTATTTCAATTGTTTCTCCCGTAGGATATCTCAAACAAGAATTCTCTATCTCGAAACGTTCTTTCGGCCCTTTAACAAATTTCTCACTAAGAATCGAAACATCGGAGTCCGTATCAATTCTAAATCGACAAATTCCTCCATCTAAATTTCCCTTATAATAAAAATTATTCTTAACTCTACTTATTCTAGAGCATCGTATAATATATGCGGCATTCACACAATTAATCAAACCTGCCCCGCGAAGTTCGACTAATCCTTGTTTCCCGAAAGCGATGGACATTCGGAACGGAAGTGACCCTCTGCGCCGCATTACCAACATTCTTTCTTAGCCTTCGAACCGTTTTTATGGAAATATTTATTCTTATTCTCAAATTTCTTTTTACCGATTTCTTTCTCTTTTGTTTCATTTTCCTCGCTCTTTTGTTTATTCCCGAGTTTATTAAATTTATTGAATTTATTATATTTTTCGAAATTTTCGTTTTGATAATTTTTATTTTTTTGAAAACTGTTTTCTTGAATGACTTTAACTGCCATTGCTCTTTCTATGGCAGATTTTAAAGAAGAAACGCTCTCTAATTGTAGAGTTCTTTTTAAGAAGCCATCAGATAATGCGGCTATGAATTGCGCACAAGCGATTTTATCCCTTACCTCGTGGGAACATTCTGGGTATGCTAAACGCGAGAGTCTCTCTAAATCAGAACCGAGAGAAGCTAGATCTTCCGAATTCTTTTGTTTTCGATTCGTAAATTGAGTATAATATGTTTGAGCCAAATCCCCTTCTCCAAAACGTAACTCTAATTTTGATTTTAGATCCATGAATTCTAAATTTTCAATTTCGAGAATTCCGTCTAAAACGGTTCGCGCCTTTCCTCTTAAACAAGCTGCTAGAGTTAACATTTTCTGGCAGGAATTCCACCCGTTAGCCCGCGCTATAAGATCGAATTGGGCAAGAAATTCGCGCAAGGGAACACTTCCGTCAAAATTCTCCGGTTTGAGCTTATATCCGAGCTCAATATTATTACGCGCGGAATTATCGGCTATTCTAACTCTATGTTGGAGAGGACTTAGCTGGTTTTCTGCTGGATTTTCTCCTCGCTCTTGCTCTCGCACGAAGAATCTCTCCTCTATGCGGCGCAACTCCTCGTCTCGCTGTTGCAACATTGTCTCGAAGCGAGTCTGCTGCTGGAGGCGCTCCTCTCGCAGTTGTCTAATCTCCTCTAATGCCGCTTGCAATACATCCGCATGCTCCGGAGCCTCTCCGCTGGTTGTTGCTCGAAGCGGAGCCTGAGATCGGGTGATCCTCGTAGAATGAACCAAGGACATGATGTTCTGCTCGTTGTTTCACACTCGCACAAAAAGTCCGTTCACAACACGACTCGTCGCCTGTACGATCCCGGACGAGCCCCCAAAATGTTACGTCCGCGGAACCGATTCCGCGAGAGATCGCTAAGACCGCAACGCGTAACGCCGTTCAACCGCGTGAAAAATGAATTAACTCCCGAATGAAGGAAAGGACCTTTAATATGGCGAGCCAATACACGAGGACAATTAAATATAAAAGGAATTGCATGTAATATGCGAATATTCTCGAATACGTCTGTTCTTGACAGCCGCGATACTCCGACTCTCCGACGACAGCTGTTGATAAACAACCCTTAGCGACGCCTTGACAACGCGATGTTCCTTGATTTCACAGAAGACTCGATGTTCATAGACAGATTCAGGGACGTAACGCAATACGGACGTAACACGGACGCAACAATATATATATATATATAAAGATTGCGGTTACGCGTCAGGATCGCGGGGTGCGGGGAAAGGCACCGATTACGGGAATTCCCGTAGAAAGCGGGCACGCCCCACTTCTGGACAGTTTATTATCGGTGTCGGGAGATTCGGGAGTTATCTCGACATGCCGCAAACTCTCGGAGGAGGCTGGGTACACCCGACCCCTCGTGTTTCGTGATTGAAGGATTGTTGCTAGATTGGTATTCAGAATCGGAGCGGAGACGGAATGCCCTCGATATTTCGGGCTTGCATTTATATACGGTCTCGGGATTATTTCGCCGTTGTCCGGGTGGATTCGGTCGTTGTCGGTTATCCGCGCGGCCGCCGCAAGCGGTTTTAACGGTGCGGTTTGAATCGCGTACCGGGTAACGGGGCGCTTCGTTACATTACCCCCCCCCCCCGGTTCGGTAGGCCTGAATTTTGAGGCCTTCGGTATCTATTCATGACGGCGGCGGTATCGGAGTTGGCCGGTGGGGGAGAATCGCATTACCCATCGCCCGTGGGGTGATCGGATTTTATACTTCCGGGCGACGTAAACCGCAAAGTGGGGTACCTCGAAGATGATGCCGGGCTCCACTTGTACGTTGATCGGTGGTGGTGGTGTTGGGCCGTTTGGCATCAGCAGGGTCGGTTGTTCCTGCGGGAGTGCTGAGGGCATCGCGCTGGTACCCGGGCGTGGCGGGCCGCCTGCCGCGGAACTATTGCGGGGATGCTTGCCCGGTGGTGGTGGTGGTGGCTGCATCAGCATCTCTAATTTCCGCCGGTTGACTCGGTCCGACCGCTGGACTATGGTACCCTGAGTGGCCGGAGCGGCCGTGGTGTCGGCGGTTCAGGCGGCGTCGCGACGGGTTTCCCCGGAGGAGCCTCGGGGTTATCTTCCCCGAGAAGCTCGCTAATTGCTTCGAGTACGTCTTTTTCAATCGACATGTTATCGTCAACTGATCAGTAGTCATGGTCGCTCTCGACTTCGGGGACAGGCTGATTGTCATCGGCTTTGTTTTTATTTTCCATCTCGTCCTTTCTTTCGTCGTTTTGATTGTCGTCGGTATTTTTGTTATCATTTCGGGCGGGTTTGAGGTCTTGTACGTGTGTGTGCCTATACCATTTCCCGCATTGGCTCCGAAAATCCACGATCACTGGCGAAATAATCCGGCGTACTTCGAGCGGTCCGATGTATTTTGGAGTTAACTTGGCGTTAAAGCCCTCGGACTTTTTAGAGAGCGGGTGGTCTTTTTTCCACACCCACTCTCCGACCTGTGGTTTCCATGTTCTCCGTCGTAGGTTATAGTACTTTTCCTGTCGTTGGAAGGTTCGGGCGAGATTAATGCGTACGTATTCGGTAGCGTCTATTAGTTTCTGGTGTACTTCGTCGGGGTTGTTTCTGTCGGTTGCGGCCTGCGTAAGGAGGAGCGGCGGCTCGAGCTCTTGTCCGAGGTTCACATAGGCGGGGGTATACCCGGTGGCCTCGTGTACCGCTGTGTTGAAAGCAAATTGCAAGGCGGGTAGATGTTCATCCCAGTTCCTGTGGTCTTTGTCGACGTATTGACTTATCATAGTCTTAATTGTTCGATTGGTTCGTTCCACGGGGTTGCAATGGGGTGCGTAGGGGGGCGTGGTTTTGTGTCGGATGCCGAGCGCCGCGAGTCTATCCGTAAATTGAGCGGACGTGAATTGTGTCCCGTTGTCGGAGATGATTGAGGTGGGTCGACCGTGGCGTAAAATTATTTTCTCGGTGGTGACCTTGGTAATTGTTGTTGCGGTAGCTTGTCGTATCGGGGTGAGTTCCATCCATTTTGAAAATCTGTCTTGCATGACGTACAGCCACGTGTGACCTTGGCGGGATCGTGGCAAAGGGCCAACGAGATCGACCGTTACTTGTTCCCAAGGTCGCGTCACGTTAGTGGCGTGCATTGTTCCGGCAGGTGGAATCTATGCGGCTTTATGAGCTTGGCAGTTTTGACAGTCTCGGACGTACGTCGCAATCTCGCGGAACATACCCGGCCAATAGTAGTGTTCTGCCATTCGGGCTGTCGTTTTGGTTATGCCGAGGTGGCCAGCGGTCGGCGCGTCGTGTAACTGCCGGATTAGGGTCAGTCGTCGGTCTTTCGGCACGCATTCTTTCCATTGCTGTTCCGCCGGGTGCTCTTTAAAATCTAGCGTATGCAATATATGTCGTAGCAGGCGTCCGTTCTCGATACGAAAATCTGGTCGTGCTTCGGGTCTCCGGCGAACTTCCGCGTGGATGCGTTGATACCACCAGCACCTGAGGGGTGTTGCTGCGCAGGTTTCGGGTAGTCGAGATAGGGCATCGGCGACGCGATTCAGGGTGCCGCGGCGGTACTTTACTTCGACATCGAACTGTTGAAGCTCGAAAAGCCAACGGGCGAGGCGGCCGGTGGGGGTCTCGAGTTTTTGGCCACCGGAGCGACTGGTGATCCGTGAGGACCGTGAACGCGTATCCTTCGAGGTAACTCCGCATGCGCCGGATCCCCCATACCACGGCGAGGCATTCGAGCTCGGTCGCGCTGTAATTACGTTCGGCCCCGTTTAAAGTTCTGCTCGCGTATGCGATCACGCGTTTGCCTTCATCAAAATATTGTGTTAGCACCGCCCCGAGGCCGTCGGTGTTGGCGTCGGTTTGTAGAATGAAACACTGCTCAAAATCGGGGCACGCGAGTATGGGCGCGGATACCAGGTTTTTCTTTAAGGCTTCGAACGCGGCGGTTTCGCCGGCTCCCCACGTTCACCGCGCGTTTTTCTTGGTCAGGCGCGTTAACGGGGCCGCGATGCTTGAAAACCCAGCGATAAAGCGCCGGTACCATGAGGCCATGCCCAGAAACTGTCGTACTTGTTTAATCGTCCGGGGTGGCGGCCAGTTGGCTACCGCGCTTACTTTCTCCGGGTCGGTTTGAATGCCGTAGCGGTTAATGACATGCCCGAGATACTTTAGCTGGTCGACGCAGAAATGACATTTGTCCGGATTCAAGCGTAACCGAGCGTCGCGGAGACGGCGGAAAACTTCGGCGAGCAGGCGAAGATGCTCTTCGAACGTTTGGCTAATTACGACGATATCGTCTAGATATACGAAAACGTTGGGTTCCAGCGTCGGGCTGATCACGTTGTCTAATAATCGTTGGAACGTGGCGGGGGCGGAATGTAGTCCGAACGGCATAATGGTAAACTGATAGAGATCGCGCCCGGATATCGTAAACGCGGTATTGGGCGGCTGTCCGTAGCCAGAGGCACCTGCCAATAACCGTGTTTCAAGTCGAGGGTGGTCAGATATCGGGCTCTCCGTAATTTATCTAGCGTCGCGGTAACCTGGGGCAAGGGGTACGCGTCTTTTTCGGTAACGTCATTGACGCGGCGAAAATCGATACAAAATGGATAGGTTCCGTCTTTTTTCTTAATTACCACTACCGGTGAACTCCAAGCGCTCCTTGATGGCTCGATAACTCCGGCGTTTTTCATCTCCCGAACCTCCCGGTCAATGACGGCCTGCATCGCGGGGTTTCGTGGCCGGTATCTCTGTTTAATCGGAAGGTCGTCGCGGAGGCGTATGTGATGCTGTGTTCGATCGGTCGGTCCGCGTACGTTCTGGAATTTGTCTAATTCGACTTCTAAGAATATCCGTAGTTTCTCATTTTCCGTCGCGGATCGCGCGGCGAGTCCTCCGGTGCTGCTGCAGTGCAGCGTGTTGGCGATGACTCGGACGGGTTTTGGCGAGATGTTTAGGCCAGTTTGTGACCATAGGTCGACGCCGATTAACACCGGACTTTCTAGATTCGGCAATATGGCGAATTTATGTCGGTAAACTCGGTTGCCAATGCGGATCAGCAGGGTTACGTCACCGGGCATACTGACCGCGGTGCCATTTGCCAGTTGGATGGTTTTTTCGGTTTCTTCCGACTCGTGGCCATGGCGGCGCACCTGGGCGGCCGTCTGTTCGTTGATTAGAGAAATTTCGGACCCGGAGTCCAGCAACGCGTGGTACCGATATCGATCGATATGAATTTGGACATACGGTCGCGGATTATACGTTATTCTGATTTTTGGGCTGGGTCGGCGGCCGCGGTCGCCCCGGCCCCATCGGCGTTTCCCGGTGTCGGATGGCATTGTCTCGTGAGTACGCCGTCTCGCCCGCACTGCGAGCAGAATTTCTTCGGCGGTCTCTTGCAGTTAAATCGGGTATGCCCCCGCTGCTTACACCGCCAGCAGCACCCCTCACGATTATATACCGCGGAAATAGTGGGGGTGTCGGTGGGCTCGGTCTTTCTCGCGGCGCAACGCTGGAGATCAATGTCCTCATATTCCGCTGCCCGCGTGTGTAAATCGGTTATATGGAGACATTCGTCGTATCGGACGTACATCTTATAGTCTGGATGCATGTTGTCGTATAATCGCTCGACCTGGTCGTCGCGACGGAATCCGCCCGCGCGGCGCATCATTGTCAGTAATTCGGTAACGTATTTGGCGAATGTTTCCTCGGGACGTTGTCTACGGTCCGCGATTTCTCTTTTGAGTTTTGCCTGGTATCGTCGCGGTAGATATTGCAGGTGAAAATCAGTAGTGATACTATGAGAGTTCTAACTCAGGGGCAATGAGGGGGGGTGAGGGGCGAGGGGAACCTACGGCGCGGGGGAATGACGTCACGCGGGGAGGGGGAGGCGTCCGCGATGTACCGCGTGGGGTCCGCAGGGAGAGGGAGGCGTCCGCGAGGTTATGGTCCGCGAGGGGTCCGCGGGGAGGGGGAGGCATCCGCGAGGTTAGGGGCCGCGAGGGGTCCGCGGGGAGAGAGGAATCCGCAAAAGACCGCGTGAAGTTTTGCTGGCGAGGGGTCCGCGGGGAGAGAGAAACGCGAAGAAGAGCGCGAGGCGCATGTGAGAGAGATGTCGCGAAAGAGAGATAGCGATCGCGAGATGATGCAGCGAAGGAGAGCGCGAGGTGTTGCAGCGAGGCGTATACATGCAAGAGCGAGAGAGATAGCGCGAGATGACGAGAGGTAGCGAGATGACGCGAAGGAGAGCGCGAGGCGCACGCGAGAGAGATGACACAAGCGAGGTGTATATGCAAGAGCGAGAGAGAGATGTTGCGAGATGATGCGGCGATGGAGAGCGCGAGAGCTGATGCAGCGAAGGAGAGCGCGAGGCGCACGCGAGCGAGATATCGCAAGAGAGGTGTATATGCAAGAGCGAGAGAGGTAGCGGAGCGAGGAGATGACGCGAAGGAGAGCGCGAGGCACACGCGAGCGAGATATCGCAAGAGAGGCGTATATGCAAGAGCGAGAAAGATAGCGGTCTCGAGATAGTGCGAGATGGAGAGGTAGCGAGCATGATGACGCGAGGCGTTCGCGAAGGAGAGAGAGGTAACGCGAGACACATGCGAGCGCAAGAGAGAAAGAGATAGCTACAAGATGACGCGAGAGAGGTAACGCGGCGAAGGAGAGCGCAAAGAGAGAGGTGTTCGCAAGAGAGACTTTTTATAAATTTTTATACTTATAATAATATTCTTAATATAAATGGGGGGAAAGAGAGGAATTATTCTAAAGTAAAATATGTATTTTTATATTTAAAATAATTTTTATTTATAAAATAGGTATGTGTAATATTTATAATTTTGTGTGTGTAAAAATATAAAATATAAAATAATATATACATATAAAATACTGTGATGGCTGCATCATGTTGATCGGACCAGGTAAGTCGATATGATATTTCGCGATGGTCGACCCAAGTATCATGACACAAGTCATACCACAAAGTATGAGGCGGAGACTGCGAAGTGGTGGGGCGGTGGCTGCGAGGCGGCAGGGCGGAACTCCTACATGACAGAAATTTTTTATTGAATATATTATTATTTATTTTATTAATCAATTTATTATTTTAATAATTTATAATTGAAAAGAAATACTTACTAGACCCATAATGGTTCCGGGACAGGTTCGGGAGGATAAGGTTCCTCCCCGAACAACTGGCGAAGGCAGCACACATCATCCCATTCACCGTAAGGGACCTCTTCCTCCATGTCGCCCCACAGCTAATCATTATAAAATCGGTCATATTCCCGACCTATCCGCACCCACCTAATACACACCTCTCGCTCCGACTCATACCACAAGTCATGATACTTGGGTCGATCATCGCGAAATATTGTATCGACCCACCTGGGCCGATCATCATGACGCTCAATGTTTTCAAAATTCATACTTTTTAAACTGTTTTACACACTGTGACACGTCAAACGCTAAAAACTTTATGACGAACATTGCGGAGACAGACCCGCTCTCGGTAGGAAAAGTATGGGGATAAAATATAAGTTACATAGGATAAAATATAAAGTTACTTTTGATAAAAAGACAAAAGTTAGCATAAAAATTAAAGTCAACGTCTGTTCATAAAACGCATTATAATATGCAAACCTCGATTGAACCACATTCAAACGTCGATCGAACTGCAATCAAACATCAATCAACCATCTTCGTACCTCGATCAACCACCTTCGAACCACTTTCAAACTACGTTCGTACCACGATCAACCACTTTCGAACCACGTTCGTATCTCGATGAACCACCTTCGAACCACTTTCGAACCACGTTCGTACCTCGATCAACCACCTTCGAATCACTTTCGAACCACGTTCGTACCTCGATCAACTACCTTCGAACCACATTCGAACCACGTTTGTACCTCGATCGAACATCAATAAAACATGTTAGAACCTCAATTAACCTCGATTGAGCCACATTCAAACGTCGATCAACCACCTCCGAACCTCGATCGAACATCAATCAACCACATTCAAACCTCGATCGACAACATTTAAAAATTATAACATAAGAATGCTGTCGCATACTGAAATTAATACGAGCACGTGCGGACATATAATACTTGTATGCGTATGAGGAAAATGAGAGAACAAAGAGAATATTATTTCAATATTAATTTATTCAAAAAAAGGGTGTGGTGATTCATTGCGATGATTCAACCACCAATTAAATGTATTAAATACATTTTGCAAAGCACAATTTTTTACATGTTTTTCACAACGGCTATGGGTGCTTTCCAGCTATGTACACAGGCGACACTGTGTAACACAGTGTATGACTCGGTGCTTTCCAACTACGACACAAGTCGACACAAGCGTACACAGCTAAAATGCTGTGTACGACTGTGTAGTCGCTCCATAGCTACCAACATTTTTACATTTGTTATCATTATTTTATTTTCTATGGATTGGTATCCGTAGGTGATCTCTGTATATATACTTAGCAGACAAATTTAATATTTCTTATTTTTATTTATTATGCAATCGTTAAAAAATTGTTTGGGCAAGTTTAGGAATAGTCTCATATAGTTTAAGAAATAATTATTAATTATTTTATTTATAATTAATTTAAATTAATTGAGCGTATAGTTAGCAAATATAATTTTAAAAATTTTAATATTGCAATTGTTGAAAATTTATTTGGGCAAGTTTAGAAATATATACTACGTTTACGCGAGTGTTACTTCTGTAGTAACTTACTCAAAAATTATCGTAACTTGTACATTTGAGTAAGTTACTACAGAAGTAACACTCGCGTAAACGTAGTAATAGTCTCATAGTTTAAGAAATTATTTTATTTATAATTAAGAAAATTAATTAAGCGTATAGTTAGCAGACATAATTAACAAACTTTTAATATTGCAATCATTAAAAATTTATTTAGGCAAATTTAGGAATATAGTCTTGTAGTTTAAAAAATAATTATTTTATTTATAATAAATAAAAATTAATTAAGCATAGTTAGAAGGCGTAATTTAAAATAAAATTAATATTGCAATCGTTGAAAAATTGTTTAAGCAAGTTTAAGAACATAATCTCATGTTATATAATTTAAGAAATAATTATTCTATTTATAATTAATGAAAATTAATAGACTATATAGTTAGAAGATATTAGTTAAAAATTCTTAAATTGAATGGATGCTTACGCGTGTTTTGTTCTTTTAATCGCTCTTTGCACGAAACTAATTATGTAATTTGAATAATTATACAAAAAAACTTAATTTTATTAATTTTTTATAACAATTTAATTTACATAATTTTATCAGTTTTTTTAGTATCTTCTATAAATCTGATAAATAAATTTATTCATAAAAAAATTTTGTTACAAAATATTTTTACAGCGAAAATATCTACTGCGATTTTTAATTATTACAAATTGTTAAACATAATTGCACATATACAACGGTAAATTTAGTGACAAATATTCTAAAGTACTCTGGTGGTGAAATGAAATAGCTAAATAGCATTCCAGCTACAAGGCGACACTGTGTAACACTGTGTAACACAGTGTCACACTGTGTTCCGTAGCTGGAAAGCACCCTATATGTAGGATCTAATTCGCTTAAGGCAGGAATATCTTCATAGTTTACATCCAAGGTCTCAATAGTGAAATCGTTTCTCGCATCATCCAATATATCGGTCAACCATTCTTGCTTTTCAAGTCCTTTTACGTACACGAGAGAGGATGACTCTTCTTCTTCATGTACCCCGTCAGCGATAGCTGTTGTAATTAAACGCTGAGCCATGCTATATGGAACGTTTCCATCTTCTCATTGCAGTTTATGGTGATTTCTGATCAACCATGAGGCTTGACGTCTTTCAGATTGTGTGAGCACACGCCATGGTACGGGACATGCGAAAAAAATAATGTGAAACAATGAATCCTCTTCTCAGAATCGCCGCTTCCTTCACGATAAATCGTTTATTGAGAATAAATCCTTGTAGATCCACAAACGTCGATACAACCATTTTGTTGCAAGAATGTTGGACCACTGACATCGATTGTTAAAAATCTCAATCATTTATATTACATCGGAGGAGGGGATAATTGCTGATTAAGTAATTTTACGAACTGCGTTGGTCAACGGACAATATTCAACAACACGATCGTGCAAGATGAGACAATAGGCTGTAGTATTTGCCGGTACATCTTCCTTACATTCAAACTCTATTCTCACGTTCACGATAGAATTTTTGACAGATTCATTTTGTCGCGAGCAATCAATAACTGCTACAGGACCGCAATGTAGAAATTTAGCGATAATTAGTATATTCTCAATATCACACCCGTAATAAGTTTTGCGAAAACGAGAGTACATATCAAACAAGAGGGCGAATTAATTTTTTTCATAATCTAAATTTAAATCATCGTAGGGATAAGATTCCGAGTTTAGATAGAGCTTAACTTTGGTTAATTTACAATGATCGAATACAGTAACATCTTTTGTCATAATATTTTTTCTACCAGTCTGCAGTGCAAAGATCACATATCACGGCTTTTCCAGCTGAGAAGCAGTTTTCACAGTACACGAATGCTTAGTTGTACTATGTAGCAGAGGAAATTCATATAGATCCCAAGCGCGAAAACTCATGTTTAAGAATCGCCCGCTTTCCAATGCTCGTAGCAAGGACAGTTTATTGACCTCATTCAATAGTACATGGGGAATATGCCATTGTATCTTGAGTAATTCAATAGCAGCTTCCGCAGGTCCATACAGACAATTGTTGTCGTTGCGCGAACGTATCAAAATTAATTCCTGGCGAGCATTAATCACAACTCGCTTGTAATCTTCGCAAAATCCCAATAGCATGTTGAGCGGCACGCAAAAGTTGAACATACAAATTTCGTTACATGACCCATTATGTGTCATATCCCATCCAGCATTCTTCAAGATTTTACTTCTCTCAGTTGTTAAAGAAACATAATTTTTCATCGTTGAAGTTATTCCAACGTTTCTGTTGCGATCAACCTCTACACCATCGAGTTCATATCGAATTTCATCAAACATGAACGCAACACAATTATTTGTTAATATCATCATTTCATTTGCATCTATTTTAGATATCGTCAACTTTCCCTCAACATACAAAAAGCTTTCGCACGGCAACGTGTACAAATCCTGGTGATGTATAGGTATCCGTATCAGTGTGGCGATATGGGCCGGGTTTTTCGCGCATGCGCGGCCAGTACGGTTTCAGTAAAGTATCTATTTTCAAGAAAGAAGGGTATCGTTAGTCACTCGCGCGAATGTTTTCTTTTTTAATTTTTGAAAATGATAAAAAGTTATATATATATACCTATATATATACAGGGTGACCCATTTTAACTTAGGCAGCCAAATAACTCGAAAAATAAGCACACTACGAAAAAATGTTTAGAATCAAAATTTTGTCATTTCGAGGGGGACGTACAATGACGTTAAAATAAGCCCCCCCACCGCTCCCCCTGGGCGGTGAGGGGGGGCAAGTTTGAAATCTTAAATGGGAACCCCTATTTTTTATTGCATATTCGGAATCTTTGGCTAAAAACACATACAATTTGTCTGAAACATTTTTCTCGATTCATGATAGATGGCGCTGTAATCGACGAAATTCAATTTCTTCGATTTCTCTTACTGAGAACCCATGCTTACGATTCTGCAATAAATTAACAATAAAAATACCACGTTTTCATTGTTAATACTCGAAATTAGTCTTAAAACAAACTTCTCATTATTTTTTATTACTCATTAATTACTTCTCAAGAAACTGCTTTTAGCGTAACCTGCCCTTTAGGCAACTTGAATGGTCCAAAGTACCGAGACATTTTGGACTTTCCATCTGATGGAGTTCCTCTAAGTATCCCTCCAAAATTTTGTCCATTTAGTGCCAAAGTCACAAGTGTTTATGTATTTTTTTAACATTTGTACTCTGATAAAATTCTGGTAAAATGGCAAATTATACGCCTACAGAAGTAGTCGATATTCTTATAACCTTTGGCGAATGTGGTAGAAATTACAGACTTACTGCCCGTACTTATGCGGAGCGATTCCCAAATCGCCGCCATCCTACTGATCAACAAATTATAAACATTGAAAGGAGATCTCGTAATAATCCACTTCATCGCGAAAGGCGAAGGAATAGACTTCATAATAATAATGACCCTAGATTGCTCGCAGTTTTGGCTATGGTTCATCAAAATCCCCATATTAGTACCCGTCAAATAGAACGAGAACTGGGAATCCCTCAAACTACGTAGATTGTTACGATCAGTCAATTACCATCCGTATCATATTACTCTGGTACAGGAATGAAGTGAGGCCGACTACGTACTCAGAGTACAATTTTGTAGATGGGCTCTTGAGATGTTAGATCAGAATCCAGATTTTTTTAGTAATGTTTGTTTCAGTGATGAAGCAACATTCATCAGCAATGGTAGTCTCAATAGGCATAATTGCCACTATTGGTCACCAGAAAATCCACATTGGTATCGTGAGGTGCTTAATCAACATCGTTGGAGTTTATATGTATGGGTAGGCATTTGCAATGGCCAAGTCATTGGACCTCATTTTTTTGAACGTCCAATTAATAGTCCAATGTATTTAGAATTCCTCGAAAATGATTTGCCAGCATACCTAGAGAATGTTCCCCTTGCAGTTAGACTAAATTTATGGTATCAACAAGATGGTGCTCCTGCTCATTATGCTCGTATTGTACGGATGTTTTTGAATCAAAGGTTCCCAAATCGGTAAATAGGGCGGGGTGGACCAGTTCTGTGGCCTCCGAGATCACCGGATTTGAACCCCCTTGATTTCTTTTTATGGGGATACGTTAAAGATGCAGTGTATAGTAAAGCTCCAACGACAAGATTGAATATGATGGAAAGAATAAGAAGAGCTTGTGAAGCTATAACTCCTTTAATGCTAGAAAATGTACAACGTAACTTTCGCTGTCGATTACTGTTATCCTTAGAAAATAATGGTGCACACTTTGAGCATCTCCTCCATGCGGAGAGAGCTGATAACAATGCAATCTTGCCTTAACTGGTTGGGTCACCACACGACCTTGCCTTCACTGGCTGGGTCACTACTTGACCTTGCCTTAACTGGTTGGGTCACCACACGACCTTGCCTTCACTGGCTGGGTCACTACTTGACCTTGCCTTAACTGGTTGGGTCACCACACGACCTTGCCTTCACTGGCTGGATCACCACACGACCTTGCCTTCACTGGCTGGGTTACCACACGTTCAAGCACCCCGAATTGCGAGAGGCGAGGGGACTCACGTTAATCAAGCACCCCGAAGGGAACAGAAAACTGCTACGTCCACGACGTTGTTCCTGGGTTACGCTAAAAGCAGTTTCTTGAGAAGTAATTAATGAGTAATAAAAAATAATGAGAAGTTTGTTTTAAGACTAATTTCGAGTATTAACAATGAAAACGTGGTATTTTTATTGTTAATTTATTGCAGAATCGTAAGCATGGGTTCTCAGTAAGAGAAATCGAAGAAATTGAATTTCGTCGATTACAGCGCCATCTATCATGAATCGAGAAAAATGTTTCAGACAAATTGTATGTGTTTTTAGCCAAAGATTCCGAATATGCAATAAAAAATAGGGGTTCCCATTTAAGATTTCAAACTTGCCCCCCCTCACCGCCCAGGGGGAGGGGTGGGGGGGCTCATTTTAACGTCATTGTACGTCCCCCTCGAAATGACAAAATTTTGATTCTAAACATTTTTTCGTAGTGTGCTTATTTTTCGAGTTATTTGGCTGCCTAAGTTAAAATGGGTCACCCTGTATATATATAAAATTTTATATATAAGAATTTTTTCGATTGATGTATACATATATTTAACCCACCTTACTGCTCGCTGTTGCTAGGCTCGTCAAAACTTTTGCGCCCATTTGGTAACTACATAATACGCCGTTGTTTCGGCCGCGCATGCGCGAAAAACCCGGCCCATATCGCCACACTGATCCGTATCTCGTCGCTATGTCCAAGCGATGTGTTGGCATATGGAATGTATGTATGTATCTCAACCTTGACGATACGATCATCGAAGACTGGCTCACCACCAATATTCAAAATGTCAATCATCTTTTCGTACGATGAATCCCAATGATTTTAAAAATTCGCGATTCAATGCGCTGAGTTTCTTTTTAGTGTAACGAGATCTCTGATTATTATCGCTCACAGCCGCCACCTCAGCTGCTCTCGCAAAAGTATTGTCCCTCGTAAAAATATTGTCTTTCACATGCTCCGTATCAGTTAGCACAAGCATCACGCGCTAATTTTGTCGACGCCGTACGTGCAATCTTACAGTAATTTCCTCTCCTCGAAAATCCAACAAACGTCCTTCTTGATCAACAATACGTATCGTTAAATCAGTAATGCTCCGTACGACGATCGGGAGATAAATGATCTGTGCAGGCGTTTCGGATATCTTATATCCTGGCGGCACGCTCGGTGAAAATTCATGTATCGTGTGTACGCTCTTGTCATTACTGTACGCACCAGTGGTGACGCTACATTCTATACGAATAATATTCACACTAATAATATTTATAGGTAAATCCGAATCATGCCAATTTTGAGGCTGCAATATACAATTCGACGAGAATCCCAATAGCGATCCTATATTGTATGGTTTATTAAAGTTTATTCTATAGATGCATTTGATTTCGCTCTTTAGAGTATTATGATTGGCGCGAAGCACTATTGCATCTTCATTCTGCTCTTTATTGGAAGGATATTGAAAATTGCACGTCTCAGATACTCATCTATAGCTTGTATTTCGTATGATCCCTCGGATATTGTAATTTTCTTGTCATCGTTATCAAAGTAAAATTTATTATTCTTAGAATTTACATTCGGTATCGTATGATAAGTTTCAAAATCTGTTAAACCGAGCTCGTAATCACCATTCGATAAATCTATAGCTGGAAAGTAGCTTACAGCGAGAACGCTACTTTTGCCAGTCAACGTTAGTGTTAGCGACATGTTGTCAAACTGAATCGTGATGATGGATTGACTGGTTTTATATCAGTCGTTTGAAGAAATCGTAAACACAATTGTCCACAATTATTCTGATTATAATTTTGATAGAATGTGTGATTGTATTCAATTTTCGTAACATTTAAATATTGCACCAATTCTTTGTGTGGTTGAAGATTACCAAAACTATCGAAATATATTGCTCGATTTCCTCTCTTTACATATGCTACTCAATGGGTACCGGGACCATCAACGTCATCCAAATTTACAATACCGCTTTCATTTTGTCGTATACCGCTTATCGGTAAATTATTGCGCATGAAAACACCTCTAAAGAATGATATACGCATACATCTTGCCAGTTGTTAGCAATTGTACAATAGTTGTTACACCCACAGGCATTTTTAACGTTTTTTTTGACGTTTTTTTTTTCTTAGTTGAGAATCCCTGTCCACGCTTGTATGGAGCGAGATAAACTCCACGACCTTCCACAGCGCGATTATGACGTTACATTTCTTCAAGCTGACGTTGCGCAGCCTTGCTATTATTCACAGCCTTTGCGACTCCCGCTGCTCCGCCGGCCAACGAACCGAGAACTCCCAACAATTGCAAAATTGGTAAGATACCACCTCGTTTTGCAAGAGGCAGTATTCGTTTCTTCTTCTTTTTCAATGATTGTTTCATCCCCATACCGATTTTTGTCTTTGCTTTCATAGCTGCCCAAACAGCTGTAGCGGCTGCTCTTTCACCAAGAGTTGAATCTCTCGCGGTAATATGTTTTCGCGCTTTCACAGCGAGTGTATTATCGGCAACGTGTCGTTCTCTGAGGGCGTTGCTTTGAGAATATGCAATGTCGTGCTCGCGACACGCGGCATCCAATGGATTAATACCTCGATCACCTCTAGCCAATCGCTTTTCCAAATGAGTCCCCGGACCGCAAAACTGATAGCCTCGGATATGGAATTCGATCGGAAGTGCGTTTATCGCGCGATTAAAGAGACCACTACCTATTTTCGTTGACATTCGCTGCAATCCTTTATCATCGGCGCTGGACCGTCGATGTGCGTTTGCTGCCACGGTCGATTGTAATGTTTGAAACAGCGACGACAGGTCTGAATCTCTGGATCCGCCTTTATGTGTTCCGGCAGCTTGTCCCACACGTAGTGGATGTGATTTTCACATCGCAATAAAACTGCTTTTGGTACAAATTGCAGCTGTTCGGCGCTTAAACCGTGAATATCGGAAGCACTTGTTAGCATGACAAACATTTTTTCGGTACTGAGCGATTCATGGTTCCGCGCAGCTATAAATAGGCTCTCCATGACTCATTCATTCATTCGAGAGAAAACATGCGGTTCGTTCAGCAATCGACGATAATCGAAGTTACAAATTTCGATGATAAAACACGGTTAATGTCGGATAAAGAAATACGGAGACATGGAAACATGCTACCAAATACTATACGCGGTATCATCTGCGGTCCTTCAAATTGTGGTAAAACTAACGCGTTGATTAGTTTGATAGAAAGCCCGTACGGTGTTCGCTTCGAGAACATGTACGTTTACTCGAAATCGCTTCAAAAACCGAAATATCGATATTTGGAAAATTTGCTATCACCGATAGAAGAAATTGGTTATTTTACATTCTCTAATAATAGCGATGTCATTCCACCGAGTGAGGCGCTTCCGAATTCCATTTTTATCTTTGATGACGTGGCATGCGACAAGTAAGATACGATAAGAGAGTACTTTGCAATGACGACACTCGAGCGTCCACTGTTTCTATCTTTGTCAAACGTATGCCAAGATATCCAAGCATCTTATACGTGACAATGCAAACTTATTAGTTTTATTTAAACAAGATGGGACAAACTTGAAACATGTGTACAACGATCACGTAAATACAGATATGTCTTACGATAATTTTCGCGCTTTTTGACAGAAATGTTGGCAACATAAATATGGATTCGCGGCGATTGACAAGGACAGTCCGCTGACTAATGGACGATACAAAAAAGGATTTAATGAATTTGCAATACCGCAAAGCAATTAGTCACTTTCAACGCATTGATCGAGCAACGTCTAAATTGCAACATGATGAATAACGATCGTGAAAAGATTGTGAGAGAGATTGCGAAAACGAGCGATTCAATCCGTAAAAAATTTCGTTTCTTGAAAACTGGTAAAATGGAGGAGGATGATGCATTGGAGAGGGATTTTAAACCAATCTCTGAACCTCTGAAACAGCTTGTTGAAAATACAGTCGGTGTTGAGTCTGGTGAAGAAAAGATTGAACCATCGAGTATGCTCGGAGAGAAAAAAGAGTTTAAAACAAAGCGATCAAATATATCATTGAGCGGTATAACTTCTACTCCAAAGCGAATAAAAAGCAGGCGAATGCAACAATTATTGGATGCAACTACTTCTACTCCGATACAAGATGTACAACCAAGGCAATTATTGCATGATAAGACGTCTGTCGAGGAAATTTTCTAGACTTCACCTGAATCGCTTGTGACATCAATTCAACATTCATTACAAACATCCGATGGTCAAAATTCATTGCGAAATCACCTGGGTCCACTTGTTCAAAAATATGTGGCAGCTATATTGAGTCAATATAAAAATTCCAAGATGGATTACGTATACGGTGTTAAATCGACAAAGGAATGACGCTCGGTAATAAAAATTTCGATATGGATAAAAATGATAATATAATTATCGATGGATCAAAATGCGTTGGAACAGCAGGTCTTTACGAGTTGGTTTTCAAGAGAATTCCCGACGATGAAATATATACTGCGAATGACTTGCAGAACTACAAAAGTATATTAATAAGAACAAATGCGCACAGACGAAATGGTAATGTGAATCAGCCAGTATTAGGTAACAAGGGATACAAATATAAATATATAATCGCACCATTATTCTCTGATAAAATATCTGGAAAAGGTATACCGCGTGCAATGACCTTAAACCATAATAAGATTTGTAACTGTCGCTTTCGCGAGCTCGGACAGGTCAGTCGGGATCAGGGCTCGAGAAAGGGTGAGACACGAACGCGGTGTTTGTATAACAAAACAAAAGCCTTTATTGTATAATTGTGTGAGTGTATGCTATCTTACAAGTGTGCGTGTGGGTGTGTGTATATTCGCATGTGTGAGTGTGTGGTTGTATACGTATGGATAATTAATCGCGGTATGTGTATATGTATGTGGAACGCACGGAGCCTCGGTCGGTGCGGCGTGTCGGCGCGCGTGAGAACGGACGCGGCGTGGCGCGGCGCGCGCAAGCGCGAGGCGCGAGAGAGCGGCCGCTCTCTTCGATATCTCGAAGAGAGCGCAATCGAACGGCGCGCGTAGCAAGCGGGCGCCTTGTCGGCGGGCTTACGCGGCCCGTGATTTATTCCGATACGCGACGGTCGGCGTGTCACGGCCGTCCGTATGGGTGCGGAGGGGGGAACGCACTGACGGTCGAGAACCCTCGACTGGGGCGACGGAGCTCCACCCGCTGACGTCAGCGCGCTTTTTGCGGGGCGCGGTCGGAACCTCGGACTCCCGAGAATATCTCGGCGGAGACAGAGGACACTCTACCTCGAAGTCGGGGGACGGTGGAAGCGGAAGCCGGATGTTCGGAGCACGGAGATTATCTCCGCAGAGGCAGCGTACGCGTCTACCTCGGGCTCTTTATTTCGGGCGGAAAGAGTCTTCGATACGACGGAGTCGGAACGGTATCTGAGAGAGCTCTTATCGCGAGCTCTTTTTATACGGATCGAGTAACGGGATCGGAGGCTGGATCGAAGGAGAGGGAGTAGGGGTGATACGACTCGGTTTATTTCGGCGCGCGTCAGGCGTTTTCATGAAACCGTATTTAACGGTTTGATTAATTGTGGCGCTCAGCGCCTGCTGCCCTGCCCGGCCGGTGTTCGCCGGGCGCAGCCTTCCGACGGGTGGACGGTCGGGAACGATGCGGGGGGCATCGTTACAGATTGATTACGTGCATTGGAATGATCCCAACGAGTTGGTAGATCGTCTGCGATTGCTCGAAGCTTCACGTCAAGCCGGCAACAACGCCCACGGCAATGAAATATTGTCGATTATCGAGGAACATTACGAAGCTGGTATTATTATAAAATAAGCTATACATCCACGATACGAGTCAGTCTGTCAATATTAGTGGTATCGAAATGTCGATTAATAAATTTGGATTATCACTTGGGACGTCGAATAATAATTCATATTATCAATGGAATGGATTACTAAGAAATTACGTGCGCGATAACACTCTGTGTCTAACAACCTCCGGCTATGACGCAAGGTCGCGCAAGATACGCCGTGTAGCGCAACCGGAAGATGATAATGATGCAGCCAACAAACGATATGTCGAAGCGAGTGTCAAGCTTTTGAGAGATCAACAGAAAGAAATTGAGAAAGAAATAATCAGGCTTGAAAGGAATATGCAGGCGCTATTATTAACGCTGGATAAAATGATTGTAACGTATACTACATCAAAAGATACATAAAGAACTGTACGTGAAATTATATCACATTATTACAAATATGTCTCGATCAAACACCTCTGAAAAGCAGCTACTCGTGGAGGAATTGCACGCTCCAGCGAGAAGAAATTTTCCGCGTAGACGCGTCATAGTACGTGGATACGACGACCTGTGGCAAGCTGACGTGGTCGAGATGCGTCCTTATGCAAGAGTCAACAAAGGATACAATTACATACTCACCGTTATCGATGTGTTGAGCAAGTATGCATGGGCCGTGCCGCTCAAGAATAAGAGTGGAAACGAAATGTCCGAAACGATTGCAAAGATAATTCGAGACGTTGGAAGATGCCCGAAAAATTTTCAAACCGATAGAGGAAAAGAATTTTACAATGCGAATGTGCAGAAACTCATAAAAAAGCACAACATCAATCATTACTCGATGTATTCTGTTATGAAAGCCTCGGTCGTGGAATGATTTAATCGTACTTTAAAGAACAATATGTGGAAAATGTTTACACTTAATGACAATTACAAGTTGATCGACGCGCTGTCCCGACTCGTTGTAGAGTACAATGCGCGAAAACATCGCACTATCAATATGAAACCTATCGATGTTACGTCTGCGATCGCCGAAAAACTTTTAAATACGGTATACAATAACTTAAAAATTGCTGCTCCGGCAAGATTCAAAGTAGGATGTCAGGTACGCGTGAGTAAATTCAAGACCATCTTCGAAAAACGTTTTACACCAAATTGGACTACCGAAATATTTAAAATTATCAAAGTGCAGAAAACTAATCCCGTAACGTATCTACTCGAAGATTCGTGCGGAAATTCCGTCGCCGGAGGATTCTACGAGTACGAGTTACATCATGTTGCAAATCCCGATGTATATCTCGTGGAAAAGGTTTTGCGGAAGAAAGGCGATGATGTTTATGTGAAATGGTTAGGACTGGATAAATCACACAACTCATGGATACATAAAAATAATGTATTATAAACATTTATTTAAAATATCTGTACACTGTTTATTTTACAAATAATATATTGTAAAAACATCTAATACATAATCTTTATAAATAATACAATTTTATATTTTACATGGTATACATACTAATATAATATACAGACATATAATATACATATCTTCATTCTTATTATCTTAACGCATCCTACAATCAAGTTTTTAAATAAAAAAAGGATGATGGTCAACTCAAAAGATCCGAGGAACTCTTCCTTAACGGCTGGAACCGGAGGGAGGCTCACCGTTCGGGCTTTCGTTACTATCGTTTTTAGCCAGATATATTAGCGCTGTCTCTTTTCTTAAATTATAATGCGTGAATAACCGCTATTGAATTTTTATCCTCAACACCACATAATTACTGATTTGTACTTTTATCTTGTTCTCTATCTTTAGATGCTGAAGATGGTCCGATACTTGGACCGAAACGTTCAATAAATTAGTTTTATAATAACTCTAAATCTTTGCGCATTTCTTACCGCGCTTGGCTCGTAATTAGTCCGTCTTACCTTTGATATAATATACAGTTTTTACATATTTTACAAAATATACATATTTACAACAAATATATATGTATTAATTACAATAGTATTTTATAATGTCCCCACGGTAATGTATCAGTGGTTTCAGGTATGATATACCGCTTGTCGTCGTACGGACTTAGAGCAATTTTTGTCTCGCGAATGGTGTATACTTCGTGCAATTTCGATCTTATACAAGACTGACTACGTGTCATTTCAATATCATCATTCAAACACCGCGTATAATCGTCAAACGTTATCGTTCTCGCGACGTTACTCTTGACACCTTTTACTTTTTTGGTATCTTTCTTGCCATCCACTCGCAAGGCATACATTTTTGCTCTAAGCCCTACAAATTCGGTCATAATCGCACCGTTGTTTTCATCTTTCATTAGACCGGGTACCTTTTTATTCACGAGCGGTATACCGTACGCATTGTCCACAGCGTAATCGCTCGTATCAAATTTGCTTACGTCACGCTTCATATTCTCATATACACCTTCGCATTCAATGTGATATATTAGGCTGTCTGTGTCGGTGTACATTACCCGGCATCTGTCACGATACAGCGGTGACATGTACATACTCGTGATGAAATTCGTATAAACACGTTTTGGAGATGTCGAGTATGCACATGCCGACATAGATTAGTTTATAAAATTTTACCTCGAGTTTGCGTAATTCTACAGCGATTAGATTTTCAGAAAAGATGCTTCTACTGTGAAAATTTGGTTTCGCAATCATTGCCTCTGCACCGTATCGTCCATCCCAATGTGTGATGAGTTTTACATCAACCCGATTACGCACATTTTCCATCGTTTTGCCGAATACTGCATTATTCATTAATTTGTATAAATTTTTTTCAAAATTATTTTTCGCGAGTGTTCTAAATTGTGTATTAAGTTCGATACAATTTCGAAGCCACGGAGATTGCACGAATTGCAATATACGATGTAATTTTGTAACTTGAAGTGACGCGTACATTGCTGCAGGTTGCGGTAGTGTATCACGTAACGCTTCTTATCGTATAATGTCGCGAGCAGCTTCTCCTGCCACGCACCGGGCGGTTTGTCGCGTGTCGGGCAAAACGGTAGGTCAGTGTGCGCATCGTGAAGACATTGTGGATATTCTAAATCTACTTCGAGGATGTAACCTGTAGGCGAATCAAGCGCGATAGATGATAAATTGAAACTAGATATGTCGTCGACCCATCGAAAATCTGCATAAGGCAGTGGTTGACACATTGCCCATCCATACAAGTTATTTACATAAAAGTACATGAGATATGAAGATGGTTTCGATGAATCGTACGACTGCATGTACTTGTTATTAGCGTGCATATCTGTTTGAACATTGACAGACCGCCGCGTATACCCCGTTCGATAAACATTACCATATCAATGTCTGTGAGCAGTTCGAAATTTACACGTGTATGCTTTAACATGGCGTCCCATGTATACCCGGGAAGAGTATAGTAATACGCAGGATCGAGCCCATAACTCTCGATACATTTATCCCGGAAATTTTCAAAAATGTCAGCTAATAACATGACATCAGTTTTTAAATATAAGTCGCTATATTCTCCCAACGTTCGAATGGAGAATCGCTCCCAGACATTTTCGGCGTGCGCGTAATCGTTCTCGGATACAGTGTCGCCGGTCAAGGAACTGTAAAATGATTCGCGCGGTGGTAGACATGTATCATGTAACCTTTCAAAACAGTCAATGTATTCGTATGGAAAGACACCTTTCCGTGTTAATAATTCGAAATTTTCGGTGGATAAATTTTGAAATTTCAATTATAAAATTTTGAGTTTGTCTTTATTCAAAAAAGATGCCAATTTATCGAGACTAGTATTGAGAAATTTATATGAATCGATAAAACGTAAT
Organism: Prenolepis imparis; assembly: GCF_030444845.1. Taxonomy (NCBI): domain Eukaryota; kingdom Metazoa; phylum Arthropoda; class Insecta; order Hymenoptera; family Formicidae; genus Prenolepis; species Prenolepis imparis. The sequence goes on from NW_028141173.1 coordinate 7,937,338, forward strand.
TTAATATGATTTCCCGATTTTTCTTGCTCTAGTTTTTGTAAATGATATATATTTTTCCTTTGTTATCGGAAGTAATTCGATTCCCCCTTCGAACGCTGTAGCTATTTCTTTAATTATAAAATGTGTCGTAACCGGATAAATTATGAAAAACAATAGGAATACAAAAAGAGTCTTTATAATTTAGATTGCAATTTGAGTGCGCGGGACCTCTGTATCGGCCGGTTAGATGACAATGATCGCGTACGCATGTATCGTCATCTTGTGTGAATGGTTTTTCACAAATATGACAATGCGTCACGCTATGAAATTTTTTCCACACGTCTGATGTTAAATTTACCATGGGGATGTTAGTTGTTAAAATATTCTTTACGCGTATCGCTAAATTTTTAAGTTCTTCGACAAACCATGAAACGCAATCTACACTACGACGTGAATAATACTCAGATAATGAATTATCGTACGAGCATTGTACATAATATGCTATACTAAATACTTGGTGATGTTGAAAGTTTTTTCTTCTTCCGTCTTTGCTAGCACACATTCGAGGTCGGCGTATACGACAAAAGGAAGCCGTTTTTTTCTGTTGTAGTTGGTGAACGTGAGCCACTTGTCCTTATCGCTCGGTAACCGGATAGCGCAGTCGTTCATCTCTCCGCAGTCTACCGTATGTGATTGCAGTTTGTCTTCAGATCCGAAATAATGCATACATCTGTAAAATTACAATTATAAACAATTTTATTTTATATACATATATAATTTGCAATAAATATACATACCGATCGCAGATATATGTCTTGTGACCATGTTTGCTCAATTGTGAGCTGACAAGTCGGGAGAGATTCTTGATGCATGTGAAATGTCCAATGTTGTTGCTGTCTTCCACGTACAGCAAGTTGACGTGTTTCTCTCTCTTTTGCTCCGAGAGATGATGCCGTTCTCAATACAGTAAACGTTGATGGTGATGTTGTTAGCAAGTTCAAACTTTTTAATTTGGTTTAATGTCATCGGAAACTCAATGTCTTGGAGATTGAGTACTGTCGTATAATGAGGATATGAAGATTCTAGTTGCACATTTCTTTCGGCGGGATACAGTGCAGCGACCACAGCCCACGCGAAACATGCATTGTCTTTTGATTGCACGTTCACCACCGCTCTTTTCATCATTATTTCTCGCGGTAATTTAATGTGGCATCCCGCACGCATTGGATTATACTTGTTTATATTTACAGTCAAATCAATTATCCGCGACAATGTCCAACCACTATCACGTTCTTGAAACTCTTCGAGAGATTCCAATGTGGGCTCGATAATGCGATGTTCGTACCACTCGCGTAGGTTGGATGTGCGAAAGATTTCATAGTTTTTAATATTAATTGATTTATTGGCGCCCTTATCCCCCGACACGAACTCACCATTAAACACAGTGTTCACTTTCACATTAAAATGTTTTTGCATAACTTGTTGCATGTGTCTGATCACAATGTCTTAGGCATCTTCGAGAAATTGATGAGGTTCGATGTGATTATAGTTTATTACCGCACCAGTCAATATGCGACTTTCAAACGCTATATCAATCTCACGCCAAAATAATCTGTTTTCTTGCGTACTGCATCCGGCACCTGCGTGTATGAAACGTCGGCGTACCAAATTTTTCAACCCTTCTAGGCGAGCAATTTGGGCGACAAGTGATTGTCGAACTCCAATTGCTAATCGTGGGCGTTTGATTCGGCTTTGTTCTTGCAATGATTCGATGTATTGGTCACATTGCTGCTCCCACACAATGTATTCCTCCACCGAATTCACCCTTGCTGATTGCTCCAACAAACTTGCTTCCAATTGTGCCATATTTCTTTACTCGAGATGTACTTCTTGAACCTCAGACAAAGATACTGACAGAGTATGCCTCTTTATCCTTTTCATTTGATCACTGACACTTGAAAAACTCGAGTATGTTGCGATTTTGTCACGTGCGGCTCATCGGCTTTGAAATTGATACATTTTGCGTCTAATATTTCATTAAGGATGATGTCATAGCGACCATGCAGCTACGTTTGAAAATTGCGATTTTGCACATTTTGCTAATCAATTAATTGTGAACACCTGGGGGATGACAGCAGCCGGCGCTCGTGATACATTTTTGCACATTTCGCGAGATTCATCTCAAGGTGATAGCAGCTGTGCATCGGCGTTTGAAAATTGCGATTTTGCATTTTGCACATTTTAACCTTTACAATAATTCTAACATTTCATCTGAGGATGATTCACTAGCAGTCGTGCATCGGCGCTTGAAAATTTTGAACATGTTGCATTTTGCACATTTTGACCTTGACAATAATTCTAACATTTCATTTGAGGATGATGTGACAGCAGCCGCGCATCGGCGCTTGAAAATTTTGAATATGTTGCATTTTGAACACCTGGGACTGATGTCATAGCAGCAGCTGTGCATTAGCGCTTAAAATTTTGAATATGTTGCATTTTGTACATTTCAACCTTTACAATAATTCTAATATTTCATCTGAGGATGATTCACTAGCAGCCGTACATCGGCGCTTGAAAATTTTGAATATGTTGCATTTTGCACATTTTAACATTGACAATAATTCTGACATTTCATTTGAGGATATTGTCATAGCAGCAGCCGTGCATCGGTGCTTTGATTGGTTGAAAATAATATCGGATCAACAATAATCCCCACCCCATCGCAATGGATATTATGGATATTATGGATAAAATTTAAAAATAATTTAGTATCACATTGATCACTCGATTGAAAAGGTTCTTTTAAAATGTACTCCGCCAGCATGAATTATTACGTTCCAGTACAAGAGAGCAATGTTTTGTGCAAGAAGAAATGTGACAAGTAAGTTTCAATATTATCTGTTAAATGAATTTTTCAATAAACAACTTTTTTTGGTTAAATAATTATTTTCAATAAAATTTTTGTAGCGCTTCATCTCATCGTGCGGCTCGTATACTTGGAAGAAGACACGCCTTAACCCCGACATCATACAAATATTTGGAAATAGGAATCAGCGTCGGAATAATATCCTATGTGGAATTGGCTCTCGGTGATAATCGAGGCAATCAAATAATATTGCCCATTGAAACATGAAAATCTCTAATGCGGAAACGAGCAGACATTGAGCAGCTAACTGAAACTCCGCTATGGATTAGTGATCTGACACTCGAAGTGGTTAATATGTATACTTCAAAAATTATAAAAATTACATCATCTGATAATTCTTTGTACATGAAACCATCAACGTTACTACATTTATTCGATTTCGAAAAATGTATTGATCATATGTATTCCTGGCTGTGTGAGAATACTCATAGTATTAATGAAAAATTTAAGCAATTTGTAAATATTTTACAATGTGATAATATCCGCGATGTGAGCAATGCCGCAAAGGCGATACGTGATAGTAATATGTTTAATAGCGAATCACTTATTGATTGTGAATTGATAACTTGTGCTATAAATGAAATTATTTATAATGCTTGCAACAAATAAATTATTTTACTGTTAAACTGTGTTTAATTATTTCTTCCCTGTCTGATATACATAGTCGACAAAACTCTCTGGAGATGTAGAAAAATGATGAGCTAGATGATACTCCAGTTAGAACAGAGAGATGAAGAGATGAAGAGAGATGTAGAATTAAAATCAAGAGGGGAGCAACATTATAATATATGTGTCGTGTCATAGAGTAGCAGACTTATACTCACATGCTCGTGCTGTGCGGTTGCATGAAACTGTAAGATATACTCTAATTGAAGGGAAATAACTTTCAATGACTTTTTATTATTTTAAGATCAAACGCAACCAAAATACTTACTCTAATAGAGTGCTTACGGTTGCCGCATGATTATATTCCTCCTAAATAAATATTACACATACCTATTTTATAAATAAAAATTATTTTAAATATAAAAATACATATTTTACTTTAGAATAATTCCTCTCTTTCCCCCCATTTATATTAAGAATATTATTATAAGTATAAAAAATTATTATAAGTATAAAAATCTCTCTTGCGTACGCCTCTCTCATTCGCTCTCCTTCGCCGCGTTACCTCTCTCGCGTCATCTTGTCGCTATCTCTTTCTCTCTTGCGCTCGCATGCGCCTCGCGTTACCTCTCTCTCCTTCGCGAACGCCTCGCGTCATCTTGTCGCTGCGTTATCTCTCTCTTCGCGCTACTTCTCTCTTGCTATATCTCTCTCGCGTGCGCCTCGCATTCCCCTCTCCCCGCGGACCCCTCACCCATAAAGCTCCACGCGGTCTTTCGCGGTTTTCCTTCCTCGCGGACCCCTCGCCTACAAACCTCCACGCGGTCCACCACCTCCCCGCGGCCCTCTCGCGGACCCAAACCTCGCGGACCATCTCGCAGACACCTCCCTCTCCCCGCGGCCCCCTCGCGGACCCTAGCGGACGCTTCCCCTTCCCACGGCCCCCTCGCGGACCCTAACCTCGCGGACGCCTCCCCCTCCCCGTGGACCTCTCGCGGTACATCACGGACGTTTCCCCCTCCCTGCGCGATGTCATTCCCCCTCCCTGCGCGATGTCATTCCCCCTTCCCGCGCGATGCCATTCCCCCTCCCCGCGTGACGTCATTCCCTCGCGCCATGGGTTCCCCTCGCCCCTCACTCCCCCTCATTGCCCCATGGTTAGAATCGGCCTTATATCACTACTTTCGTGTAATTGTTCCATTATCAGGTCCTGTCAAAGTCTGTTTTCAGTTTTAGTCGCCCGTTGTCCGTCATCGTCAGTTGTTCGTTGTCCGTTGTTCGTTCCGAATTACGCAAGAAACGGATAAAATGCATAAATGCATCAGACGCATCAATTGCCTCAAATCGAAATAGAAGCAGTCAATGCGCTGGAAGTAGTACGAAGAATTCAGTACGTTTAGTACAATCTAGAGACTTCTCTAAGCGCTATCAAAGCGCTTTCAATGCGCGCATTGGTTAAATCGGAATGACTTTCTATGCAGTCTATGCGTTTCATGCGCAACTCGGAACCCTTTGTGTCATGTTCATTTATGTTAATGAGTTATATATAGTTATATAATTAAATAAATATAATTTAATAAAAATATATTTATTAAAAGTTATGTAGTTATCATTTTTAGTAAAAAAATTGTATTTTTTATGAATGTGTTCTACGTAAAAAAAACATTTTATTACATAATTATAATAAAATAACATTATTAAGTAAATGTTAAATATATAACAATTATATTATATATTAATTTTTACAGTCTTAATATAAATATATTTTTTTTTTATAATCAGTTGTGTGGGGTTTATTAATTAAAGTGTGTGCAACAACTTTTGCTTTATGCATTATATAAAAATAGTGGATTAGGCGTATTGGGGAAACCACTATAAAAAAAGCGCACCATGCTATCTACCGCAAGGTGGTGGGAAAATGATAGCACTTCAACATTTTCTCGCAATGTAAAGGACGAAAAAATTTATTATATGTAATCTCACAAGGGGACAACCTCGGACCTCCTGAATATTGCTTAACTTTTAATATGTTGTTACACACCTCTTCCACTAATACAAGGTACAGTAACACGTGTCAATATACAATTAATAAGATATAATTGTTAAAGTTTCTATGTGCCTAATGTACCGTACCGCCAGAAAAGAACGTTAAATAACAAGCGTAGCTGAGCGAGTGAGGCAATGAGTTAGAATTTTGGATGTTTCAAGTTCGAAACCTGCTCTTTAATTTTTTTTCGCTTTTTTTTCAAAGGTGTATTCAAATTTTTTCTTATGTGTAATACAATAAATTAATAAATTACTATATAATTTATAATTAAAATTATTCATTTATAAATTATTAAAATTATTACATATTTTTTAACAATTTAATAGTTAGGAAAGATAACAATTTTCTTATAAAACATAAAAAAAATAAAATTATTTAATTAATCATAAATTAAATATTTTGAAATTCTGCAAAAAATTTAATTACTATATTACGTATATATATATATATATATATATATATATATATATATAATCAAAGATTACAAACTTATAAAGTTGTAGTAGCAAAGTAAGCGATAATAATTAAATTCCTTGCAGAATTAGAAAATAATTTTTAATTTTTTTTCATTACATAAGAAAATCGTTCTTTTTTAATAGTTAATCGTGAAAAAATATGCGCATCATTTTAATAATTATCAAATAATAATTTATCGATTGTTTTTACACATAATAACTTATTTGAATATACCTTTGAAAAAGAAACAAGAAAAAATGAAAAGAACAGGATTCGAACTTGAATCGTCCAGGATTCTAGCCCGTCGTCTCACTCGCTCGGCTACGCACGCAACTTAACGTTACTCTCTATCGGCATGGTACATTAGATACACGGAAACTTTAAATAATTATCTCGTAAATTATTGCACGTTGGAATTGTACTTCGTATTAGTGGAAGCGGCAATGAATATTAAATATAGTGCAATATATATTAATAGTAATATACAAAATATATATTAAATGTTAAATAAAATCCAGGGGGTCGAAAAAATTGATCGCTCCTTTTATTTTAGTTAAGATAAGATTTATTTTATTACACATATATATCTTTTATAATTATATTTTACAGTTTCTATACAAATTATATATATGTATATATATATAAAGAGAAAAGATCACGCGCATATTATACGGAATGAACTCGATACCGTGTTTCTCAACACGAAAATTATGGGCGTAGCACGGACACGTACCAAGTACAGACTTTACCGACAGTGTCAGAAAATGGGTGTGCAAAATAGTTCCAACTTTGAAAATGGGTGCGAGGGGCGTTTCAAGCAGTCCCGTAAAACGATAACAGGCAAAACGCCGACGTGGCCCCTCTCATTCTTCTCTGATTGTACATATACATCGGTAAATTTAGTGACAAATATTGTAAAGTGACTGCCCTGCACTCTGATGGTGAAATGAAATAGCTAAATAGCATTCCAGCTACAAGTCGACACTATGTAACACTGGTCTAGTTTCCACCGAAGCCTTCAATCCGATTCTGCTTCGGTGCGAATCGAATTTAATGTACTGTTTCCACCGAAAGTAGACTAGAAGCGAGGAAGATTGATATTTTAGGAGAGTCAACTTAACGCCAACTTAACTTTTGCTTGTTGAATGTAAACAAACTTAAACTCTGAAAAATGTACATATTAATTGAATACAGAGATAATTGAGTTGAGATAAATAAAAGGAAAATAGATAATAAAATAATTTTGTTAAATTATCAGTTAAAAATAAAAAGTAAAGGTTGGCACTATCTACTTTCAACCGTTTCCACCGACTAAATTTTGTGTCAATTCGCTGCTACTCCGGTAAAGTTTGTAGAGCGAAGCGGGAGTGAAATGAACCAGTCAGTCGCATTTCTATCGACTTATTTAATTCTACGCCGCACTGTGTAACACAGTGGTCTAGTTTCCACTAATGCGTTAATTCGCACTGATAATTTAACAAAATTATTTTATTATCTATTTTCCTTTTATTTATCTCAACTCAATTATCTCTGTATTCAATTAATAGGTACATTTTTCAGAGTTTAAGTTTGTTTACATAACAAGCAAAAATTAAGTGTTGGCGTTAAGTTGGCTCTCCTAAAATATCAATCTTCCTCGCTTCTAGTCTACTTTCGGTGGAAACAGTACATTAAATTCGACTCGCACCGAAGCAGAATCGGATTGAAGGCTTCGGTGGAAACTAGACCAGTGTCTCACTGTGTTCCGCAGCTGGAAAGCACCCGTTGTAAATGTTGTAATGTCTCAATTAACGTCGTGCGACGTGAAAATAGACGCTAAAGCTGGAAGTACATAAAATTGCAGAAACCATGGGCAGAATCACCGACGACCATAGCGCTATGGCTCTGCCCATGGCTTCTGAATTTCCAATCTACATAAAAATACATAATGCATAAAGGTACAATTTCATGCTGACGCTCGACGCTGGATTCGAGCGTCAAATCTGGTCACGTGACTACATTTGACGCTCTATCTGTGGAGGAGGCAATAGCGTCAAACAGCCAGCGTCCATGCTTGTTTGTTGCTTATAATATTCTGTAATAAAAAATTACTTTCAAGTGAGATATTTTGAGTGCAGTAAGTGACAACACGCGCAATGTTTAGTGCATACAAATATGAGGCGTGGATTGCTGAGTGCCAGAGAATTATTGACAGAGAAAACAAAAAGAAATTGAGGCTAAAAAGAGTTGCGGCAGCTCTTATCATTAATGAAATAATGAGAAAGAAGAAAAAGAGACCTTATAAAAAGAAAAGTTTTTGGGTTCGTCCATTATTTCAACTGCGACAGATTTATGGCTTTTACGAAGCCATATTTCCTACACTTTCTTTGGACGAAGACATGTTCAAAAAGTATTTACGTATGTCAACAAGTCAATTCGAGGAACTGCTTAGTTTGCTTGGGCCTCTTATTTCTAAGGAGAGTATAACAAGAAATCCTATATCTGCTGCAGCACGATTGGCTATGACATTGAGGTTAGTTTCTTATAGCAATTTTAATTCATTATTTTTGATTGTCTACATTGTTAAAACTAATGAATTATATGAAGATACTTGGCAACAGGTGACTGCATGACTTCGACTGCCTACCAATATCTTGTTGGGTTTACTACAGCAAGTAACATTATTGAGGAAACATGCGAAGCTCTTTGGAATTGTCTCAGCAAGGAAGTACTGCCATTTCCATTGAAAACAACAGACTGGTTGAACATTGCTCGAGGATTTGAAAACCAATGGCAGTTCAATCATTGTATAGGTGCTATTGATGGAAAACATATATTAATTAAGGTATGTAGAAATATTAAAGAGTTTAATGAATGATAAATTGCATCGATGAATAATAATATTTTTTGTAGTGTCCTGACAATGCTGGCTCCGCATATTTCAACTATAAAAATGCTCACAGCATTGTATTGTTGGGAACCTGTGATGCCAATTACATATTCACATTAGTCGAAATAGGTGCCTATGGCCGTCGCAGTGATGGCGGAATTTTGAGGGATTCGATAATGGGCCAAAAATTCAATAAGAGACAAATGAATGTACCGAAACCAAAACGGCTGACGGTCGATAGAATGCCTTTGCCGTATGTTCTTGTCGGCGACGAAGCATTTCAACTTAGTGATTATTTACTTCGGCCGTATCCTGGAAGAGGAGGTCTTAGCCAAGATCGGAGCATTTTTAACTATCGTCTCAGCCGTGCTCGAAGAACTATTAAAAATTCCTTCGGAATATTGGTCAGCCAGTGGAGAATTCTGAGAAGACCCATCGATGCTACTGTTGATAACACAATTAACATGATTAAGGCCATCATATGTCTCCATAATTGGCTTCGGAAGCGTGACGATACAAATGAGTATATTCCACCAAATATGGTTGATCAATATGATCCTAACGGTTTAACTCCTGCATCTTGGAGACAAGAAGTAGGGTATTCGGTACTCCAAGATGTTATTGTTTACGGTAACCATAACAGTAGCCGATCTGCCATAACCATTAGGGAAGAATTTTGTGATTTTTTCACTGGAGAAGGAGCTGTTCCCTGGCAATATAATCGTAACTAAAACAATCCCTTTAATTTGAGTGATGATGGAATAGCTTAGTACATTTTAAGTAGGATTAATTTACATGCGCGTGAAATTTTTTCTAACTTTATTTTTAATACGCTTTCTGTTCGGTTATGTAAACATTCTGTAAAGAAATTTCGCAAAAATTCGAAAAATACAAATAAAGTACCCGTTGCAGTTTTATTATAGGTAGAGGATTACTAAATAAAAATCACAACTGAATTTGGCAATATTATTGCACGTTTTGCAATATTATTGCACGCTTCAATATAGTACTTGCATGTTTTACATATAAAATATATACTTACAACAACCTATAATATATATAAATTATAATGTCATATTAATGTATTAAACTATTTTTTATATATGGGCGAGTTTTTTAATTCATCGATTGATTTTTATAGAGCTTTTATAGAGCAAAGTTGCATTTGCGCATAATGCGATTGATCAATCGATGAATTAAAAAACTCGCCCATATATTATATTTTTATATGTAATGTATAAACTATATTAAACGAAAACATAATATTTTTATTGCGTTTCCTCGATATTTGTCTTATTGTGTTTCCTCATTCATCAGTCGAATGTGAACCATTTTTACGATGTCCAAAAGTGTTTCCATCCGTCTCGCGTACGGTGTTCGACGTAATTGGAGTCCTGCTGTATGCAACATAGCGTCAACTTCATCCGATGTAGAGGGTGCTGGTAAAACGACATTTGACTCCTCTCTACACAAGGCATCTGCGATTCTATTCATTACGCTTACAGATTCTTCATCTGTGACTGTGTTTCTGCGAGATCTTCTATTGCGTGAGTCTGCTGAAGCTGTAACATAATCGTCATTGCCATTATTATCATTATCATCATCACTATTGTTATTATTATTGTTATTATTATTATTATTATTATTATTAATCTGTTTACACTCTAAGAAAAAGAAGGAAATAGAAGAATATTGCAAATTCAAAAGGAGGCTATATGGAGCCACGCGTAGGGTGTAGGTACGCAAATATTAAAAACAAACTTGTTGGAAAAACAAATTTATTGAATCTAAACGTTTCGGTCCTTTCTTTGGACCTTCTTCAGTAAATTTAATACAATAAATAATAATGGGGAATCTACATACTACCGCACGTAGCGCAAAAGCCGTGAGCCCCCCCTATCGATATCCCATTAGATAGACAAAGTGACATAATATGTCATGAGGTACTCAAAAGTGGACTATAATGACGAGTATAGTGAGGAATTTCCGAAAGGGGGCTCACTCTTACTCACACACTCATCCATCGCACGTTCACACGACCGTACGCGGACACGCCCGACGCACGAGTGAAGAAGATATTCGTTCTGATGCTATTTATAAGGCGCCCTACCACGGCTCATAGCCTGTTATCGAAGTCAATGTCAAACAATGTGTGGAATTTATTTCTCCTTCTCTCTCTCTCTCTCCCTCTCCCTCTCCCACTCCACTCTCTCTCTCTCTCCCTCTCTCTCCCCCCTCTCTCTCCCTTTCCCCCCTCCGTCTCTCACCCTCTATCACTGTCCCCCCTTCCTCTCGCTCCCCCCCCTTTTCTTTATCTCTCTCTCTCAAACATACGATGTATGGAGATTAATGTTACAAATGATTTATGGCTCTCTAAAGGAATTCGATAACAACTAAACGAAGACCGTCTTTCAAGAAATTTGAGGCATATTTGTCACAACAGATATATATGCTTGACTTAGACACTCTGTGTCTTCTTGTCGGTTTAGGCCATTTATCTGGCGCTTGATAAACAGCATCTCTGAAACAAGTCTCTTCCTTAGAAACGGTTCCTCATCCAAGATCTCAACGTTATCCCAATCAAATTCGTGGTTATTCAGCCTGTGATCCGTGATCACGGATTTTTGCGCGGTGTTTCTTTTTATGTGATTTCTGTGCTCCCTAATGCGTGTTCTCAACTGCCTGCTGGTCTGACCGACATAAGAGGCATTACAATTTTGACATGAAATTTTGTATACAACGTTATTATGCCAATCTTTCTGCAGTGTGTCTTTATGCACGCGGATAAACGAGCGTAACTTATTCAAACCTGTGTAGGACATTTTTACATCTAGATCACGGACCACATGGCTAAACCGCTCGGACCATTTGGGTATGTATGGGACATTAAAATATGCAACGCGAGCCGAATTAGTATCAGGTGTTCTGTTAGCGTCACCTGAATTATTATTTTTATTTCTCGCAAACAATGGGGGCAGTCCGGCTTGTTCTTCACTCAACTTTTTTCACCTTTGATGGCATAATCTATCAACAAACCTTCGGAGCGCCCATGGGTTCTCCGCTGTCTCCCATAGTAGCCGATTTAACCATACGCGATTTGGAGAGCAGGGTGATAGGAGACCTTCCTTTTGAACTCCCGATCTACGTACGCTATGTTGATGATATCGCGTTGGCCGTACCTCCCGGGACGAGCCAGGCGATACTAAGACAGTTTAACGCTTGTCATAACAGATTACAGTTTACTTTGGGAAAGGGGGGCAATAGACTCGATTTTTTGGATGTTACATTCATTCTAAACCGGGGATACGTTGAATTCGATTGATATCATAAACCAACATTTTCGGGAAGATATCTGTTTCTGATATTATTACTCCTGTCACCCTCTCTGCCACAAGAGAGGCACAATATTTGGCCTAATAGATAGGGCTTTCTGGTTATCACATCCAAGATATCACCAAAAGAACCTTGAATTGGTCATTGGGGTGTTACGTGATAATGGGTATCCATTACAACTGATTTTTGAAACATTTCACGAAAGGCTTAGTACTCTGCGTTGATACCACTGCTT